>NC_067483.1:15496875-15604375 GCF_947179515.1 Apodemus sylvaticus
AATATTTGCCAAGTAACAAAAGCTGTATGTGATAGCTAAAACACAATGGTATATCAATAATATCAAGGAACAACTTTTGCGTTATTACATGAAGTCTACCTGTCTTATCTGTCCTCATAGTCTCTAACTAGCAGGAACAATGGCTTTAAGTCAAGAGCCAATAAATTAACCTTTACTCATTTATTAAAGAATGTCCTAAAATTATGTGGAACCAATATCTTATCTTGTATCCTTAAAATAAAAAAAGATTATCGCCTAGAAAAATACCCAATATATAACCATTATTGGCAAATTTGTGCATATTATTGTTAGCCCAAGGGTCATGCTCCTTGAGTTGGTTGTAGCTCCTGTTTAGAAAGTTGCAATGACCCTTGGAGTTGGCTTGGCCTAGCTACCTTGAAAGGCATGTGTCATAGGTATTATAGGTTAGAGTATATGACTCCTGTGGCACAATATGCCATCCTGGTACTGTACTGGCTGGTTTTGTGTGTCAACTTGAAACAGGCTGGAGTTATCACAGAGAAAGGAGCTTCAATTGAGGAAGTGTCTCCATGAGATCCAACTGTGAGGCATTTTCTCAATTAGTGATCAAGAAGGAGGGGCTCCTTGTGGGTGGTGCCATCCCTGAGCTGGTATTCTTGGGTTCTATAAGAGAGTAGGCTGAGCAAGCCAGAAGAAACAAGCCAGTAAGAAACATCCTTCCATGGCTTCTACATCAGCTCTTGCTTCTTGACCTGCTTGAATTCCAGTCCTGACCTCCTTTGGTGATAAACGGCAATTTGGAACTGTAAGCTGAATAAATTCTTTCTTCCTGAACTTGCTTCTTGGTCATGATGTTTGTACAGGAATAGAAAACCTGACTAAGACAGGTACTAAAACTTTCAGTCTGCTCTGTGCTTCTCTATATGTCCTCCTAGTAGTCAAGAAATGGCAAACTTTAGAACATAATTTGTCTTAGAAAATAATTTTATGCTCCCAGTATACTTTGCAAATGCCATTGTATCCTGACAACTACAACTGCATTGATCCTGGAAATTGCCAATTTATTCTGTTTCTAGTTAGGGACATAAAATATATTATTGTTCCCAATAAAATAATCACAGCCTCAGTTGTGCTGATACCACATAATTTGGTTGCAATATAGTTAAATAAACTGTAAACTGATCAGGAAATTCCCTCCTGCATAGCTTTTGTAATGCCATAATACATTATGTAGGCTACGCGAGGAGAGACAACGACAATGTTTTTATCCAATAATGTGCTGTACATGGTGCTATAGTAACCTGATAGGTAAGATATGCGTGTCTGCTGGTATAATAATGATAAGAGTATTTATTCATGGACCCACCAAACTGGATTTAAGGTTGCTCCAAAAAAGAAAAAGAAATTAATTTTAAATTGAAATCATTGTCAAAACTCATAGATAAGATGCCATAGTCTAGGAGTCTATTGATTACACACACACACACACACACACACACACACACACACACGCATGCATGTGTGTGTGTGTGTGTGTGTGTACTATTGTTTTCAAACTGCCTTCTAAATAATTATATTTTCATTAATATATTTGTGATGCTTTCAACCTTAGTCAGAAGAGCTTCTTACCACACTGAAAAATAGTTAATGCTGAGGAGTGTCACAGTTACAAAGTGCTAACAATTATTGACTTTGGATGTTCAGTTGTAGATGAAATATCTATATAACATCCATCCCTTAAGGCCTAAAGAAGATTATAAAGAGAGGGTGGTAAGGATGTAAGATCAGCAAAATGGAGAAAAGGGGTATGAAATGTTTTCCTCTAGGCAGGAAGTGGCTCCTGAGGCCTCACTCATAGCTGAGGATATTTAAGAAGTTGCTAAATACTGTAGATGGGATGGGAAAGTTACTTTTATTAGATGTGTGATTACTCATAAGTTCCTTGTGACCCATTAGATGATCCAATACCTGCATGCACATGAGCAGAATTATCTGCATACAAAAGGCTAAAACTCAGTCAATAAATAAGCAAATAAGCAAATTTTTTTTAATAAAAATGGATATGAAAACAAAAGGAAAATGTAAAGGGTACCCTGGGAAGTGTTAGAGGATAGGAGGAGAAATTGATTGAAATTGATTTTGATTCAATGTCTTAGTTGACTTGGATGTATTCAGAAATTTATATTTAATCATCATGAATTTGAGTATTTTGCAGTTGTTCTTTGTTACTCAGCTCTATTGTGGTCAGAAAACAGACACTAAGATTAGGGCAGTTTTGTGGCTTCATATTTAATCTATTATGATGAATCTTCCAAGTGAGCTTGAAAAGAATATATATCATACATTTGATAAATAATCTATAATCAATTCAGTATTGAATTAAACTAAGTCTTTAATGCATTTCTGACTGTTAGAGCTCTCCATTTCTGGTAGAAGGGTGCTTAAATCTCCAACTATAAATCTCCTTGGAGTTTTATATGTTGGGACCTAGTACAATTATTTTTATTTTTGAAAATACAGCATAATTTGATTTCTTCCATTTTCTTACTTCCTAACCCTATTTTTCCCTGCCTTGATCCTCTTTATATAATATGCAATAATTGTTATAACAATCATATATGTACATTCAAATATTAGACCTACTCAGTCTGTATAATGTTATTTGTATGTGAATATTCAAGGCTAACCATTGGACAAGGACAACACAAATGGATATTCCAAACTGAATGAGGAAAAGCACACAAGACCTCAAATCTACACAATAAACAACACGCTACTGAGGGAAATTGGGATGAGTAAAGGTGGTCTTCCTAGGAAAATCACATAACAATGGATTTTCCAATGCTATTACAATTTTTGAATTATTTAATTTGATTGTATATCTATTAGTGATTTGCTGACATGTATGTAAATCTGCCATGTGCATAGTGTCAACAGAAAACAAAATGAGATTTTCTGGAACTAGAATTACAGATGGTTGTAAGGTGTAAATTGGATGCCAGGATCCAATTCCTGGTTCTCTGAATCAGCGTCGGGTACCCTTAATGAAAGCTGCCTCTTTACCCCCACACAAGATATCATTTTATTTGTATATTAAAATTGTTCCTTTATTCTTCTCTCTACTAGATGCATGTGAGACTCTTTCTCTTTCATTTAGAGTAAGAAAAGGTTGAGATCCTAAAGACAAAACTCAGAAAAAGTCTTGCCCATCCTATGACTACCTCTCTCTAGACATGTGAAATCCCCCAAAAATGTCTTTTTAGTTGTATAATAATAATATATGTTACTTTATAGATACAGAAGTTGAAACTCTCAGACATCCAAGGCCTACAGAAATTCATTAGTCGCAGCTCTGGTTTTATAGTGATTTCTATTCAAGAATAGGTAGAGCAGTATGCTATGATCCATCTTTCTGACTCATTTGTGTGTGATTGTGATGTGTGTGCACATGTGTGTGTGTGTGTGTATGTGTGTGTGTGTGTGTGTGTCATTTTTATTGCCAAAATATCTTCCCATTAGGATATTTAAATAATACCTACCCTTTTTCCTATGGGCCCAACAAGAAATAAAAACATGATTCCTTAAAGTGCATTCTGCAAAACCAATGAGTTTATCAGTTTGTTTACAAAGCACAGGCAAGGTGTTATTTATAGATGTTAACTATATTAATATAATATAGTTATATTATCATGAGTACTTGTTCCTCATTATACCATAGTAGACTTTACTCACATGGAAAAGAGCTTCTCCATAACCCCGTAAATGAAGCCATAAATCTTCCCTTTCCTTTTGCACACTTGTTTGTATGCTTATGTCTCTTATGTGTATGTTTGTCTGATCTACCCCTCCCTTGGGTTACCTTCAGATTTTCCCATTGATAAGGAACAGTTGGATACACATGGAAGTGTTAGACTTTCAGAAAACCCAACTGAGATGATCCTGTGCATGGGAGCAGAGCTCTGTGCCTCAAGAAGGCAGAAGCTTGACTAAAGGAATAGTTACTCATAACACTTGCACATTCATGTTAATATGAATGTGAAGCTGTGAACATATGATCTTTGTTTGAAGGCCAAAGATTAACCATCTGGAGACTTCCTCAAATAATCTCTAACTTAATTTTTGAGTCAGGGTTCCTCGTTGAACCTGGATCTCATCAATTTAACTAATCAGGTTAGTCAGTGGGTTTCAGGAATACTCCTTGTCTCTGTCATCTTAGATCAGAGGTTGTAGAAGCAGATCACTATACTTTTTATGTGGATGCTGGGGATACATCCAAATCCATGTCCTTACTCTTCTTCATCAGATATTTTAGTTGCAGAGATATCACCTTAGATACTGAGTGCAGTTTAAATTTAATTTAGTTAAGTTTAATTTAATTTAATTTTTGTCCTGTGACTTTGTTTCCTCCTTAAATTTAATAGGACTGATCATTTTTTCCATTTGTTCATTTTGTGTTATTTGTTAGTGAATGTAAGTAGAAGTTATGAAAGGAAAACTCATTTTGGCATTCATCCTTATATTAAATGCAATGCAAACTCTTTGTTGATCTTTGTAATGGAAGATATGCTCCTTGACCCATACAATGAGTTCACATATCACTGAGGGTTTATTTGTTATGTTTTTTTATTTTACTTTGACATATTCTAAATAAAAGTTCTAAATATATACAAAAGCCAAGAAACGAGGTGCTTTAGTGATAAAATATTAGCATACAATTTGTGAGACCAGGGGTTCAGTTATCCATAGGGCCATAGGGAGAGAAAGAGTGAGAGAATAGAGGTAGTGTAGGAAAGACAAAACAAATGAAGGAAAAAGGAAAAGCAATGTAAAAATAAAATATATGTCTTAGCTTTCTAGTTCTGAATGATTTGGGAAGTAAAGTTTATAGAGATTCTGGTTAGATACAAAGCATGCCCCTAAACTGTGAGTGCAGCTGACAAGGCTTAGCTCAAGCATGACTCTGGCCTGGGAGACTGAAGCCTAAATTCACTATTCCTCAGAAATAACATAGTGAAGTTTTCTGTTTCTCAGGGAAAACCATTACTTATCTACTCATAATAGTCAGCTACCTTGGGAGAAATGCATTTAGTTTCTGATTAACTCAAACAGCCTGCAACAGATAAAAATCCCTATGATCATGCAGGGGTTGATCTGAGGATCAACATTCCTTCCACCACTTCCCATCCCCATAAAACTTAGATTTTTTTCAACATATTGCTGCTCTCTGACCCTGAAAGGGATCTTGGAAGTTAGTTTCTCTAAACAAGCAGCCTGTCTATGCCATGGTCTAGTTAAGATGGTTTCACTGTGCTTTTCTTATGTCAATGAGCCCATAGGAATCAATAATGTGTAAACAGCATAACACTCAAAAAGCAATGTTTAATATGGTTTGTGGAGGTTCGTGGGATATCATTTTAGAATTGCACTCTTAACTTTGTCATTTAAAAAGTTGCCAAATAAGTCTGAGGCCTCCTATTTTCATCTAAGTAGAGCATAAAGAAGACTAAAAGACTTCTAGCTATTTTATAGCATTCTCCCATTCCTTTGTGGCCATCAATATGATGGTCTCTAGTTCTGTAGTTCTTTCTCAGCCTCTGTACATCTTTTTAAGAAATACCTATTCGCTGTCATTCCCATCAACTAAAACCAATTGTCACATCTGTTGAAATAACTACTGTCTTCATAAATATCATAATCCACAGCAAGTGAAACCAGAAAAAAATAAGGAAAACATTCTTATGGGCACTACATGAAGAAAATTACTTCAAAATAACAACACTCCAAAAACTCTCAGGGAGCAGAAATCACTAACTTCCAGGTTTCTCTTATTTGGGAACTGGGCTTACGTTAGCATCAGACCTGTGTACTGATAGTAGTGACAATGACAAAACTGGTGAATTTGTAATGCCATCTGAACAACACACGATATTTGTGATGCCATCAGAATAGCACATCACACTGAGAATTAAGATTCCCAATGCACAGGTTTTGTGTTTGATTTAGAAATATCAGACTTTGCCTATTTCACACTGAAAGTAGCAAAAGAAATCTTTTTCTTCTTTATTCCGTTGCAAGCGTAATGTAACTAAGCCTTGCTATACTTACGTGCTAACTGAATTTTAAAATTCCTTATGCTGAAGATAAATTTTTTGTGTGCTTTATTCAGCTTCCTGAAATTCCCCTAGAAAAATTGAAAAGAATATCTTTAAAAAATAGGTACAGCTATATAAAATTTTCTAGTTCTGTTGCTGCATACATTTTTTAAAGGGAGATTAAGTGTTGGATCTTTATGGAATAGAAAAAAATCCATTTTCCTTCTTTGTCTTCTTCCACTAAAGCCAGCATTTCTCTAAGCAATGGTTATCATAATAGGGGTGAACACATCTGTGCTTCATGGCTTATGATACCCCAGGGTGTATTTATATCCACTCTGCTTTTATGGCTTACAGCACTCTAGGGTACAGAAAGCTCCTAATGGTCCTGGAAAGCACTGCCAGTAATTTTTTACCACTTAAGACAGCTACTATCTCAGGCAATGATTTCAAGTTTGATAGTGCCCTGTTCTTCCCTCTACATTGCTTACCTCAGAGTGTTAAAACTTGTATGTGATACCAGAGGCCTGGGAGATGTAGTTTCTTACCAGAGTCATGATAACTTCTTCACAAGTGAATAGGACTAAATGTTCTTAGTTCATGCTCAAATGTGTTGTTCTCCAAATGCAGATGAAAGTCATGAGAAGAATTAGCAACAGTGGTGATGGTGAATTATATGTAAATATAATGAAGGGCAAAAAGGGAAATCCTGCTCACATTAGAACTCCAAGTTGAAAGTGTTAAATAACTTTTTTTTTGAAAGTCCAGGGTTTTTTTTTATTCGATATATTTTTTATTTACATTTCAAATGATTTTCCCTTTTCTAGACCCCCCACTCCCTGAAAGTCCCATAAGCTCCCTTCCCTCCCCCTATTCTCCCATCCACCCCTTCCCACTTCCCTGTTCTGGTTTTGCCCTATACTGCTACACTGAGTCTGGCACATGCCTGTAATCCCAGCGTTTGGGAGGCAGAAGCAGGCAGATTTCTGAGCTCAAGGCCAGCCTGATCTACAGAGTTAAATTACTTTTTGTGCTTTAATTTCATTGTATAAATCTATAAGAAAATGTGTACGAACCACTGACAGAGAGTATATTGCACAAAATTATTCATTATTATATAATACACACTTAAAGAAATATAATTTTATATCTTAGATGTGATTACAATTTAACAGAAATTTAAAAATTTATCACGGAATACCGTAAACAGTGTGAATAAGTATTATTTATAATGTGGATTGAGGTTTAGTAGTTAAATTAATTTTCAGAGAGATAGGAGCTTTTCTAAGACAATTGAGAATCTTTCAAACCATTGAATCTTGAAAACTTAGTAATTCTATCTTCAAAATGTTTAATGTTTATTTTTAAATTTATGTCTTTAAGAAGATACATACTTTTCCAAAATATCTGTCTTCATTTCCATTGTAACTAAATTAACATTATATATTAACATTTCACATTTGTAAGAAAGAAATAACAAAGGTTCAGTCTTTGTATAATTTGTAAATATGCATTCATAGACAATCAATATAAATACATTACTACTGACAAAAATTGAAAATATTAAAACACTGAAACTTAGACAACATCTGAGGCTCAGTTCCTAATTTATCAATATTTCTTACCTAATTATATTTATAAATTTAATAAGTGTCTATGCCTGTGTATCTATGTCTGTGTATCTATGTGTGTATATCTATATCTGAGAGTGCCCTTAAGGAAACCAGAAGAGGCCATAGAAATGGAAAAATAGGTCATTATGAGATACCCAGTCTGGCTCAGGGAATTGAATCCAACTCTTCTTTAAAATCAAGGGCTTTGAACCATTGATACATCTCTCTAGCACCTCAGTCACTACTTTGCTTATAAAGGCACACTACTAAAATATAAACAGATCTGATGTTAGAAATGTCCCATATGACAAAGTGATTCAAGATTTAAAGAGAGTCAGTTTAGTAAAAAGGCTAAACTCATTCTCATATCACACCTGTCAAAAGACACATCAATGGTGTATCTTATATAAATTTGCTACAACGTTAGAATGTGAGGAAACATGTACTAATGGTGAATATAAATTGTCTTCTTGATAGTAAGATTAGTTGATTAATAGAAACTGACTACATTTGAAGAATTAATATTTTGAAATCAAAGACATTAAAGTAGTGAAATAATTCATCGAACCATCAGATAGAGTTATTATCTCATATTTGAATCCAATTTCATAGAATAATCAATAATAATAATATTCACCTTCAAGCTAATGAGTTTTTCTTATTTGAAATAAAGATAAATAATTAAGGATAAAAAATGTCCTGACATACACAATATCCTTATTTATTTCATCTGTGATGATCACCCAAAATAGAAAATATTCTCAGATTTCAAATAATTTAGCGTTTAAGGCAATAGTGAAATGATCTGTTCAAACTTAGACAAGATATATGTGACCATTCACCAAATGAATTTTGTACATAGTTCAGCAACAAGGGTTTTAATTTTAAAATTCTAGTATTCTCTATTTGTCTTTTTTTTGAGCGAGAAAATCAATGTTTCATTGTTTAACACTTATTTAATTTCAAAAAAAAGTTATCAGCCAAAAAGAAGGGAGTAGGAAACCCAGCAATTGCAAATTTAGTACCTTCTTTGTAATGGCGCAAGGGGAGTGTTAGAATAAAGGGGAAATGGAATTTCAGTCAGAAAATGGGAAAACTTTTTCCATTTCTAATAGAATAGAATAGAACTGGTGATTACACTGACTCCTGACCTGTAACTCTGGCCCAACAGCAGCACAATGTGGATGATCAGATGTTTGCTGCTAAGCCTGATATAGCCCACCCTTAGACCCTTAGACTGACTAAGACCTTGAACAAAGCCAGTCCCTTCTCTATGAGTCTTAGTATTCCTCGGTATATCCAAGTGGCTATCTTCAAGAGATACAAGAATGTAACAAATTCCTCATTAAAGTTTTGTCAGAACTGATTTTTCCTGAAGAATACTCAAGCAAGATTCTTAACAGCATGGAGCCACACACATGTTGCATTTCAATGAAGCCTGAGTCACTGTACAGCACTTTGGCAAGAACATTTCGTCTTTATGATCAATAAATTTCATAGAACAGGGTATTTATACTTGAGGGACTTTTCCCGGTGAGAGAAATTCTATTCTTATCAACACTTTTATGTATGTACATAAAGAGAGATGTTTGTGAGTCTATAAAACATACTCTTGATCTTCTGTGATAGACTGCTTTCCTCAGTGAACAGGCTTTCAAGTAGGGGCCCTATATTTGCAAATGAATGGCCATGTGTGTGCCAAATCCCTTCCCACCTGCAAACAGAATTTATCAGAGGAAGAAGATTTCAAAACAGGTCAGTTCTCATTTACTTCTCAGCCAGCACTACTGGAAAGCTTAAAAAATGTAAGACACGATCATTAAACACAGCAGACAAAGCAATATGTACATCAGTCTTTGTCTAGAATTGTGCTTTGAAATGTTATTTATTACCATTTGTTGTTAAATATGTATTACCCTAATGATGGGCATATTGCAAAGGTATGCATTTCAGAGACAAATTATCTGATGGACTAAAATGATTGCAAGTTTCTTGGCAAAGAAAAATAGCTAAATTTTTAAAAAATCGTATAATTGTTATGGAATGAAACTTTATAAATCAAGCATCCATAAAAACAAGTCCTTTATCAATTTGTGGTAAACATCAAGAAACTTCCACATAAACCATATAAAGCTCTATAATAAACCAAGATATTAGACTTTTACAGGCAAAAGCACAATTTTGTGCTGAAGGCCTATAGTATGAATTGATTAAAAATAGGGATATGAAAAGGGTGTTCTATTCTCTTTTCCAATGCATTTTCAGGTTGACACCTCAGGGTTGTGGTACTTCTTGAAAAGTCAATCGAGAAATCCAGTATTTATTTTCTTCTCCCTTTATTAGAGAAATTGACAAGTGAGAGTAGCCCTCTGGCTGCCTGACATACATAAAAACCATATTATCAAATAGTCTCACCAGACGCAGTCACGAGCAGCATTACTCAAAATTCTCAGCATCTCGTACAAGTGGTGACTAGTCCTCTCTTCACTAAAATGGTGAAATTTAATACTTTATGACTTATCCAGCTGTTTTGTATTCTACATCTAGTTTGTCCTAAAAATCTCCTGCAATGTCCAAGTTTTGTGATCCAAAAACAATGATTGCAGTGAGTTCCACCAACTAATGGCTGAGTATTAGTGGATTCTGTGTTTAGATTTAGGTCCCTAAAGTCAAGCTCAGTTATGGAGTTTCGGACTTATCAGTGAGTAGATAGTCTCCAAATGTTGTAAAAAGAAATGCCTAGACCAGGAATATATCAGAGCAGCCTATCAAGAGTTCAAATAGGCCACTTTTTATAGACAGGGAAAGCAAATTGAAGAAGTTACAGGACTGACATAAAACCATGGAAAATAGTATTGAATAGGGACATCTGTCAGCTTTGTGCTTGCAAGTCCAGGCAAAGAACCTGGTTGAGTCAGGTCTGTCTGGGGTGAAAGAGTATCAATGACCCAAAAGAATCACACCAGGCAGAGAGTCCTGTCAAAGCAGGAACTCATTTTATTAAATCAGCCTGTAGATTACATAGGGCTGAGGGAGAAAGTGGGGATTTTTGGTGGGATGGAATGACTGAAGAGGCAAGGATAGGGTGCCTCACAGGGCCAATGAAGTTATTCTACATCAGCACTAGCTAGGCAAAGGCAAGCTTAAGCAGGTCATGCTGAGTCACTCTAGCACAGAAAGGAAGTAAGCAAGGCCTTGAGCCATGCTTTACTTTAGGCCATAGGCCCAACAGACATCCATTAACCATAAGCAGTATTGCACAGAAACCAGAGAAAAATAAAATAAAATTGGGCTTATTCTTAAGATATTATGGGCATAGATGTGGTGCACTGGTAGAGTAGTTGCCTAGTATAAGCAAGAGCTTTAATTTGATCTTGCATATTGCACAAAAAGGGAAAAAGAATTACAAATGATAGACATTTTAAAATTCCATATTATTTGAATGATCTTTGAATGAAGAACTAAGTGGACACCAGCACAAATCTTGTATTAGTTACATTACTATAACTATGATTGTTGCAATTATTAAATATTAAAGGTTTTACTCGGGCTATGGCTCCAGATTGAGTAGAACCCATGATAATAGATAGAGCAAAGGCATGGCAGAAGAAATAGGTGAGAACTTGAATTTCAAACTACAAAGAAGGATGCAAAGAACACACTGAGGTTGATACTAGTTTTTCAAAACTCCTCTCAGTATATAGCTTTACAGTAATGCCATGCCACTTTATTCTTCCCAAACAGTTTCACTAACTAGGTACCAAATATTCAGGCATATGGGTCTATGTGGGACATTCTCATTCAATCCACCACACAGTTTGTTTTTTTCATTTTATTGTTTGCTAACATCACTTTGTATTAGTGTTTAGTATTCTGATAGTCTAAGTATTGTGCATGATACTATAAATCTAGCCAACAAACAATAGCTGATAAAATTTAGAGCTTCTAGGATGTCCTGACCTGCAGGACAGTCAACAGGGTCCCTGGACCACGTAGGAGAGAATGTGAGACAATAGGCACAAGATACAGACAGCAAGACAGTATTCTGTTTGAGCTGTCAAATTTTATTGTTTTACATACCTCAATATAAAGGAAAGCAATCAGGATGTTGGGAGGGGGTATTTGGGGGCAAACATTGTCTTTGGGGAACAGTCTCTCAGGGTGCAAGCACTGTCTATAAATATTGTCTCTAGGAAGTAGTCTCTCAATCTCATGACAAAGCTGCCTTGGGCTTCAAGGAAGCTGGCAAACTAAAATGATCACGAGGAGGTGAAGTCGAAAAAGATTGCTATAGTAACCTAACTGCAGCTGAATTCTGTTTGTTCTAACCAACATGAGCTCTATATGTGTGCTGACCAACTTGCTATTTGGCAAACCTGAAAGATAATATTTTTTCTTCTGGAAGCAGGCTTGAGCATGTAAGATGGCTGAATAGAGGAGGTTTTGAGATCTATGTGAGAATGGCTCCTGGCAACAGGAGAACCTATTACTGCCATTTTACTTAACGTGTGTGATTATCAAATGTATCCTAAGAATTTATTTTTATTCCTGTGGATAAGTGTAGCTCTCCCCTTTTATCAAAGGAAATTGTTTTTGTAACTGATGGTGACAACAACCGAAATTCATATCTGGTCAAAATGCAGAAAGTAAGTGATCATAGGGTGTTCAACCCTTTTAAATGAGGTTTGTGGGACATAGGGCAGGAAATGACACATTTAAAATGCACAGAGCCAGGATACCTTCTTGGACATAATACCTTCTAGAAATGACAGAGAACTGCACACTTGATATTTAAACAGTATACTTACCTAAACAATATCTACACAATGAAATACAAGTTAACATTCCCATATAGATGAGAAAAAATCTAACATAGCACCATGTTATATTATGAGCTACAGGCAATTAATGACTGTTAAAAGATGGAAAACCAGTCTTCTCCACTGTAAAACATCATTGTTTAAACAGGCCTAAGTTGTATGTCCTAAATATGCACACACAAGACAACACAAAATAGACTCAATGACTTGAATGTGTATGGGTGTATACACATATGTATACATATGTATATATGTGTGTGAATATACCAATTATAATAAAAAGATGTAGTGAAGTTGAGAAAAAAGGAGTGGGTCACTGGAGACATTAGAGTAGGAGAAGGTAAGGTAAAAACGGCAGTACTGAAGTATGAAATTTTCAAAAAATAATCGTAAAATAAATATAAAAAAATCAAAATGTGGAAAGGTGTATAAATTAGAGGAAGAGTCATTTTCAGCTCAAAGACATATGATACCACTAACTAAAGAAAAGATCCCTATATTGAAAATGCCAAAGTGTTCAAAGTAAAAAGACTCAATAGTATCCTTGTAGAACAATCTGATTGCCTTCAGAGGATGACAATTATTTAATATAAATCAGAGGATGACAATGATTCAGTGTGGAACCAGGTCCCTCACAGCCATCTATCTAGGCTAAGTAAGAGTATTGTCATCACAAATCTGGACACAAATTATGTTTGCAGCCTAACCATAATCAGGAGAAAGTAAAATTAGTCAGATATACAGTTTTTCTTACTAAGCAAACAACTTACAAGATTGGACTAAGAAAAATGGGATAAAATCATGAATAAGAATAGGATAGAGAAAATTATGGAACTAGTTCTTCTGTGCTTTACTGAAGTAAAATTGGAACCATGTACACTGCAACAAAAAGAGGTAAGACTCCATGACTATAAACATCTATGAACAGAAAAGAAATTGTGGAAAGTTTGTGAGAGAAAAGTGGATGAGATATCTGAATGATAGTAACAGATAGATGTTTTTAAAAATCATAGTAAGTCTGAATCATTCCTCTGCCTGAATTCCCTAAGGCCTACTGGCACCAGGGACACCCAGCTGGTGTGATTCCAACAACAGTGGGTTGCGCCCAGTTCTCTGAGCTCCATTTTTTGGTACACTGCTCTACCTGCATTCCCAAAGGCCTGCTGGTACCAGAGATATCCAGGTTTGACCCATTCTTCCCAATCCTCTGCTACATTAGTACCTCAAAACACACCCAACAGCTGTAAACTATACCTAGTCTACCATGGTGGCCTAGTCAAGTCTGTAAACAAAATATTTTACAGACAGAGGCAAAAGAAAAAAATGTCTCCTGGGAATAACGGACCTCTCTGTATATTTAGAAGGTGAAACTCTCACTTGGCAATTTCCTAAATTCTATTTCCTTATAGCTGGGACATGGTATAACCAAGCATATATAGATATGTAAGAATCCATCTTATATCAAAAAATTCTACTTTGCTTTGCTCGAACCATTTGTGTTATTATGGTAGAAAAGGCATTCCAGAAACTCTAGTCACAGGTTCTTTTCTGCTTTCAGTCATTTTCTTTCAGGGCAGGTAGAGTCTAAATAATAGGCCAGACTAAGGATATTTACATCTGAAAAATCTTTTGAGGTCCCTGCCATACAAATGAGTATTGGGCAAGATAGAAAGAATTTACATTTGAGTGGGTTCCCTAGCTATCTTTCCCCACAAGTTAATCTAGTTCCTCCTTTAACTCTTGATTTTGCTTGCAGACAGGCTATCTCAGGCCCACCTGAATAGCAAGGGAAGTTTATGAGGAACTGGCCTTTTGCGTTACAGGCCTCAGCAGGGGGCCCTTGAGAAAAACAACCTTTCTTAGCTTATCCAGGTGTGATTCAGGATACAGTTTATACTTAATACTCAAGAAGACTCAATTGAGTCTGAGTCAGATAAATAGAGTAGAGAGACAGTAGATACTTTTTACTCATAGAGGCAATAGATTCTCCCTACTTAGAGAGAGACTCAGAGGAGGAATGAGTTAGTTAATTCACCAAGGTAAGCCCCAGAGACTGGAGCACATCCAGCTAATCGCCCAGGGCCTAGGGCGGCCCTGGGCAGAGGCTAGGGACTACAAAGAACTGATCATCAGGGGCCTCAGAAGGCCTATGAGGGCCCCAGGCATGGCAAAGAGAAGAATACAACCAGCAGACTAGGTAAAAGGACTCTTGAAAGACAATGCAAGCCAGACAGCTTCCCAAGCGCTACAATGCTGCCATTTTTGCCAGGAGGCTAGACACGAGAATCATCCTTCTTCAGTTCCTGGGCCAGCACAACATCAAGACCAAGATGAAGAAGCAGTTTAGCCGCATGGACCCTGGACTTTGGGTAAACACCCTGTATTGCCTGAGAAAGCCTAGCTAGCCTTTTACAGATGTACATGATGCTTAATTTGAGATGGTAACTTGACTGAACATTGAGAGATACCCGAAAATACATTCAGATTTCAAACCACCTCTGTGGTCATGTCAGTTTGTAATTCCCGCCGGACCTGTGTCTTCCTGACCAAAGAATCCTGATTATCCTAAGGCAGACTTTGGTCTGTAACACTAGTCCCTTACAATCAATTGTCAAACCCATACTCTGCCTGTATTCTGAGAGGCCTGCTGGCAACAGCAGCAACAATATGGCTAAAGAGCAGCTTAAAAACACAATTAATAACAGACAGGGCACCTCTAGCGAATATCTCCCCTACCCTAGAGAAAACTTAGGTATCCTAAGACAACTGAAGCATTAGAAAAATGACCTTCAATTTTATCTTATGAAGATACTAGAAACCTTTAAAGAAGAAAGAAATTACTTAAAGAAATACAGGAAAATACAATAAAGCTGATGAATGAAATTGAAGACATGAAAAGAGAAACAATAGTCTGTGGGTGGCAGTGGCAGCAGCGGCAAGAGCAGCAGTGACTGGTCCAGAGGAAGGGCCATCAGGAGTGGAAGCAAGGTAACAGGGTCCAGGCAGGCCCTGTGCCCACAACCACTGGCCATCACTGGCCAAACCAGCTGCAAGCAGCAGCAGATTTATGGTGCCTTTTACTGCACAGAAGCCACTTCAGAAATCTGCCTCCCACCAGTCAGGAGAGACTCGCCTCCATCTTGGTTCTCAGATGCCAGAGAGAACAGACAGAATGAGCTACGCAAATATAACCCTAGGCCAACATCGCAGGGGTCTAAGCCCAATGGGCATTGGCCTACACCCAGGAACTGGACTGGTCGGGGGGGGCCATCAGTGTGTCAACCTGGCCAGGAGGTTGTTTGCCAGGCCCAGCACGCACACCGCCATTTTGCCTATGGGAAGCCAGAGAATTCTAGCAGGCAAAGCTGGCTAGCAGGCATAGCCCAAGGCTAACATAGCAGGGGTCTAGGCCCCAACAGGCCCTGGGCTGTCCTCAAGACCTGGGCTGTCCTCAAGACCTGGGCTGCTCTCGCACGCACACCATCCTGGTGACCTGAGAGACCCAATTAACACTCACAATGGAGGGAAACTTTGCTCCTACCTTGGCCTGCCAGGCTTTTGCCTAGATTCTGGGCCTGAGCAGCTAGGCTAGACTTGTGTTCACCAACCTGGTTGAGAGTTAGGCTGCCCAGCAGAGTGATCAGCACTCAGAAAAGGTACCCACAGCATACACTCTCAGCACTCCCTGAAGGAGCAAATGGGCACCATCTGGTTCACAGACACAATCTAGGGCAAAGCAACTAGGGCTACAAGGGCACCCAAGAGGAGAACAGCACATCAGCAATCTGCAACAGGGGAAACCCAGCCATTCAGTGTTGCAGAAATAGCCCTAGAGCCTTTCAGGAGGCTCAAACACCAGCCAGAGACAAGACCAACTAACTCCAGAGAGCAAGATGGCAAAGGCCAAATGCAGGAACGATACTAACATAAATCTAGGCAATATGGCAGCATCTGAACTAAACTCTCCAACATCAGCAAGTCCTGGTTTTGCCAACACACCAGAGAAACAAGATTTGAATATAAAATCACTGGTCATGATGCTGCTAGAAGAACACAAAAAGGACATAAATGAATCTCTTAAAGAAATACAGGGGAACATGAATAAGCTAGAAACTCATATAATGGAAACACAAAAATCACTTAAAGAAATGCAGGAAAATAAGGCTCAAGAGATAGAAGCCAATAAAGAAGAAACGCAAAAAAACTTAAAGAAATGCACGAGAACTTGAGTCAACAGGGAGAAGTCATGAAAGAGGAAACACAAAAAATCTCTTAAAGAATTACAGGAAAACACAAACAAACAAATGATCGAGCTGAGCAAAACCATCCTAGATCTAAAAACAGAAGTAGAAACAACTAAGAAATCACAAAGGGAGACAACTTTGGAGATAGAAAACCTTGAGAAGAAATCAGGGGCCATAGATGTAAATATCAACAACAGAATATAAGAGATGGAAGAAAGACTCTCAGATGACGAAGATACCATAGAAACCATTGACTCAACAGTCAAAGAAAATGCAAAATGCAAAAACCTTATATCCCAGAACATCCAGGAAATCCAGGATACAATGAGAAGACCAAACCTAAGGATTATAGATATACATGAGAGTGAAGATTTACAGCTGAAAGGGCCAGCAAATACATCAACAAAATTATGGAAGAAAACTTTCCCAACATAAAGAGAGAGATACCTATAAATATACAAGAAGCCTTCAGAACTCCAAACAGACTGGACCTGAGCAGAAATACCTCCAGTCACATAATAATCAAAACCCCAAATGCACTAAACAAAGAAAGAATATTAAAGGCAGTAAGAGAAAAAGGTCAAGTAACATATAAAGGAAGACCTATCAGAATCACACCAGACTTCTCACCAGAGACCATGAAAGCTAGAAGATCCTGGGCAGATCTCACGCAGACTCTAAGAGAACACAAATATCAGCCAAGACTACTATACCCAGCAAAACTCTCATTCACTATAGATGGAGAAACCAAGATATTCCATGACAAAACCAAATTTACACAATATCTTTCCACAAACCCAGCTCTGCAAAGAATAATAAGAGGAAAACTCAAATACAAGGAGGGAAACTACACCCTGGAAAAAGGAAGATATTTACCATCCTTCATCAAACCCAAAAGAAGATAACCACTCAAAAAAAATAACATCGAAAATGACAGGAAGTAATAATCACTATTCCTTAATATCTCTTAACATCAGTGGACTCAATTCCCCAATAAAAGGACATAGACTACCAGACTGGATAAGGAAACAGGACCCTACATTTTGCTGCGTACAGGAGACATACCTCAGTGTCAAAGACAAAAGCTACCTTAGAGTAAAAGTCTAGAAGACAATTTTATACAATTTTACAAGCCAATGGTCTTGGGAAATGAGCAGGAGTAGCCATTCTAATATCAGATAAAATTTACTTTCAACCTAAAGTCATCAAAAGAGACACAAAAGGAGACTTCTTGCTGGTCAAAGGAAAAATCCACCAAGAACAACTTTCAATTCTGAACATCTATTCGCCAAATGCAAGGGCAACTTCATTCATAAAAGAAACTTTACTAAAGCTCAAAGCACACATTGCACCTAACACAATAATTGTGGGGGACTTCAACACTCCACTCTCCTCAATGGATCGATCTGGAAAACAGAAACCAAACAGGGACACAATAAAACTAATTGAAGCTTTGGACCAATTGGATTTGACTGATATTTATAGAACATTTCAGCCTAAAGCAAAAGAATATACCTTTTTCTAAGCACCTCATGGTACCTTCTCCAAAATTGACCATATAATTGGTCACAAGACAGACCTCAACAAATACAAGAAGATCGAACTAATCCCATGCCTCCTATCAAATCACTATGGTGTAAGAGTGGTTTTCAATAGCAACAAAAACAACAAAAAGCCCACATACACATGGAGGCTGAACAATACTCTACTCAATGACACCTTGGCCAAAGAAGAAATAAAAAAAGAAATCAGAAACTTTTTAGAATTGAATGAAAATGAAGGTACAACATACCCACATCTTTGGGACACAATGAAAGCAGTGCTAAGAGGAAAACTCATAGCCCTGAGTGCCTCCAAAAAGAAAATGGAGAGAGCATACACTAGCAGCTTAATGACACAACTGAAAGCCCTGGAACAAAAAGAAGCCAATTCCCCCAGGAGGAGTAGAAGACAGGAAATCATCAAACTCAGGGCTGAAATCAATCTAGTGGAAACAAAGAGAAACATACAAAGAATCAATGAATCCAGGAGCTGGTTCTTTGAGAAAATAACCAAGATAGATAAACCCTTAGCCAGACTGACCAAAGGGCACAGAGAAAGTATCCAAATTAACAAAATTAGAAATGAAAAGCGGGATATAACAACAGAAACTGAGGACATACAAAAAATCATCAGATCCTACTACAAAAGCCTATACTCAACATAACTGGAGAATCTGGAGGAAATGGACAATTTCCTAGACAGATACCAAATACCAAAATTAAATCAGGACCAAATAGATCATCTAAACAGTGCCACAACCCCTAAAGAAATACAAGGGGTCATAGAAAGTCTTCCAACCAAAAACAGCACAGGACCAGATGGTTTCAGTGCAGAATTCTATCAGACCTTCAAAGAAGACCTAACGCCAATACTCTTCAAACTATTCCACAAAAAGAAACAGAAGGAACACTACTCAGTTCCTTCTATGAAGCCACAATTACGCTGATACCAAAACCACACAAAGATCCAACAAAGAAAGAGAACTTCAGACCAATTTCCCTCATGAACATAGATGCAAAAATACTTAATAAAATTCTTGCCAACTGAATCCAAGAACACAACAAAACAACTATCCACTATGATCAAGTAGGCTTCATCCCAGGGATGAAGGGTTGGTTCAATATACGGAAATCCATCAATGCAATCCACTACATAAACAAACTCAAAGGAAAAAAAACCACATGGTCATTTCATTGGATGCTGAAAAAGCATTTGACAAAATTCAGCATCCTTTCATGCTTAAAGTCTTAGAAAGAACAGTAATTCAAGACCCATACCTAAACATAGTAAAAGCAATATACACCAAACCAGTAGCCAGAATCAAACTAAATGGAGAGAAACTTGAAGCAATCTCACTAAAATCAGGGACTAGACAGGGATGCCCCCTTTCTCCTTATCTTTTCAAAATTGTACTTGTACTAGCTCAGGCAATTAGACAACATAAGGAGGTCAAAGAGTTACAAATTGGAAAAGAAGAAGTCAAACTATCATTATTTGCAGATGATATAATAGTCTACCTAAGTGACTCAAAAAAACTCCACTAGAGAACTCCTACAGCTGATAAACAACTTCAGCAAAGTGGCAGGTTATAAAATCAACTCAAGCAAATCAGTAGCCTTCCTATACTCAAAGGATAAGCAGGTTGAGAAAGAAATTAGGGAAGTGGCACCCTTTACAATAGCCACAAACAGTATAAAGTATCTTGGGGTGACTCTTACCAAACATTTGAAAGATCTGTATGACAAGAACTTCAAGACTATGAAGAAGGAAATGGAAGAAGACCTCAAAAAATGGAAAAACCTCCCATGCTCATGGATCGGGAGGATTAATATAGTTAAAATGGCCATTTTGCCAAAAGCAGTATACAGATTCAATGCAATACCCATCAAAATCCCAAATCAATACATCACAGAGTTAGAAAGAGCAATTCTCAAATTCATCTGGAATAACAAAACACCCAGGATAGCTAAAACTATTCTCAACTACAAAAGAAATTCTGGGGGAATCAGTATCCCTGACCTCAAGCAATAATACCGAGCAATAGTGTTAAAAACTGCATGGTATTGGTACAGTGAGAGGCAGGCAGATCAAGAGAACAGGATTGAAGATCCAGAAATGAACCCACACACCTATGGACACTTGACCCTAGACAAAGAAGCAGAAAACATCCAATGGAAAAAAAGATAGCCTTTTCAACAAATTGTGCTGGTTCAACTGGAGGTCAGCTTGCAGAAGAATGCAAATTGATCCATCCTTGTCTCCTTGTACTAAGCTAAACTCCAAATGGATCAAGGACCTCCACATAAAGCCACATACTCTGAAGCTAATAGAAAAGAAACTGGGGAAGACTCTTGAGGACATAGGTACAGGGGGAAAGTTTCTGAACAGATCACCAATAGTGTATGCTCTAAGATCAAGAACTGACAAATAGGACCTCATAAAATTACAATGTTTCTGTAAGGCAAAGGACACCATCAAAAGGACAAATGGGCAACCAACAAATTGGGAAAAGATCTTCACCAACCCTACATCAAATAGAGGGCTAATATCCAATATATATAAAGAACTGAAGAAGTTAGACTCCAGAAAACCATACAACCCTATTAACAAATTGGTACAGAGTTAAACAAAGAATTCTCACCCGAAGAACTTTGGATGGCTGAGAAGCATCTTAAAAAATGCTCAACTTCATTAGTCATTAGGGAAATGCAAATCAAAACAACCATGAGATTTCACCTTACACCAGTCAGAATGACTACAAATTCAGGAGACAGCAGGTGTTGGTGAGGATGTGAAGAGAGAGGAACACTCCTCCCCTGCTGGTGGGGTTGCAAATGGGTACAACTGCTCTGGAAATCAGTCTAGCAGTTCGTCAGAAAACTGGGCACCTCACTTCCGGAAGATCCTGCTATACCATTCCTGAAATTCTTAGGCAAATGGATGGAGCTGGAGAACATCATCCTGCTATACCATTCCTGGGCATATAGCCAGAGGATTCCCCAACATGTAATAAGGATACATGCTCTACTATGTTCATAGCAGCCCTATTTATAATTGCCAGATGCTGGAAAGAACCCAGGTTCTTTCCCTCAACAGAAGAGTGGATGCAAAAAATGTGGTATATATACACAATGGAGTACTATTCAGCCATTAGAAACAATGAATTCATGAAATTCTTAGGCAAATGGATGGAGCTGGAGAACATCATACTAATTGAGGTAACCCAGACTCAAAAGATGAATCATGGTATGCACTCACTAATAAGTGGATATTAACCTAGAAAACTGGAATATCCAAAACATAATCCACACATCAAATTAGGTACAAGAAGAATGGAGGAGTGGCCCCTTGTTCTGGAAAGACTCAGTGAAGCAATATAGGGCAAATCCAGAACAGGGAAGTGGGAAGGGGTGGGTGGGAGAACAGGGGGAGGTAAGGGGGCTTATGGGACTTTCAGAGAGTAGGGGGCTAGAAAAGGGGAAATCATTTGAAATGTAAATAAAAAATATATCGAATTAAAAAAAGAAAAAAGAAAAGAAAAAGAAAATAGAAACAATAAAGAAAACATAAATTAAAATTCTGAAGATGAAATTCCTGGGTAAGGGAATGGAAAATATAGAGACCAGTATCACCACCAGAACACAAGATATGGAAGAACGAATCTCAGGAATAGAAGATACCATAGAAGAAATCTATGTATCTGTCAAAGAAAATGTTAAATCTAAAGAGTTCTTGGCACAAAACATCCAGGAAATCTAAGACATGATGAAAAGACCAAATGTAAGAATAATCTAAATAGAAGGAGAAGATTTCCAGCTCCAAGGCCCAGAAATATTTTCAATAAAAATTTAGAAGAAAATTTCCTCTACCTTAAAAAATAGATAACTGTAAAGATATATGAAGCTTATAGAACACCAAATATATTGGACAAGAAAAGAAAGTTCTCCTGACACATAATAATCAAAACACAAAATATACAAAACAAAAAAGGATTATTAAAAGCTACAAGAGAAAATGCCAAGTAACGAATAAAGGCAAACCTATCATAATGACATTGTCATTGATTCTAAAAGTCAAAAGAACCTGGGGAGATCTGTGGCAGTCTTGAAGGATCATAAATGCTATTCCAGACTACTGTTCCCAACACAACTCTATCACAATAGGTGGAGAAAACAAGATATTCCATCACAAAACCAAATTTAAACAATATCTGTGAACAAATATAGTCCTACCTATCAAACTAGAAGGAAAACTTCACCTCAAAGAGGTGAAGAAAACTCGGGAAATAAATAATTTCACAATAGTAAAACCCAAAGAAGAGAAGCACACACATACCCATACACCAAGTAAAAATATCAAAATTACTAGAATTAACAATCATTGGTCATTATTATATCTCAGCATCAGGGAGCTCAATTACTCAATTAAAGGATACATGCAAAAATAAATCGAGGCCAAAACTGGATCCATCATTCTGCAGCACATAAGAAACACACCTTAGAAATAAATATAAGCATTAGCTCAGAGTAAAGGACTGTGAGAGGTTTCATAAGCAATGACATCAAAGCAGAAAGATTGAGTAGTCATTCTAATATTCAATAAAATAAATGTTCAACTGAATTCAATCAGAGATAGGAAAGGACACTCCATACTCATTATAAACATTAAAGGAAAAATTCTCCAAGATGATGTCTCAATTCTAATATCTATGCCCCAAATACAAAGTTACTCACATCCATAAAAGAAATATTACTAAGGCTTAAATCACTCAGTGAAACCCATACATTAATACTGGGAGACTTCAATACCACACTCTCACCAATGGACAGGTTATCCAGAAAGGAACTAAACAGAAAAATGATGAAATTAACAGATGTTATAAATGAAATTTACATAACCTTCTCGAAAATTGATCATATACTCAGTCACAAAACAAATTGCAATGGAAAAAAATTAAAATAATCACCTTTCTTTTATCAGACCAACATGGACTAAAGCTGGACTGCAACACTAATGGAAACACAGTAAGCCTATATCTTGTGGAAATTCAACAACTCTCTACTCAATGAAGAAATACAGAAATAAATTAAAGACTTTCTAGAAATCAATGTAAAGGAATACATAACACATCAACACTTATGGGAGATAATGAAAACAGTGGTAAGAGGAAAGTTCATTTCTCTAAGTGCCTTGATAAACCAATTGGACAGATCAACTACTAGCAACTTCAGACCTAAAAGCTCTAGATCAAAAAGAAACAAATACACCTAAGTAGATATCAGGAAATAATCAAACTTGATGCTCAAATCAATCAATTGGAAATGAAAAAAGAACACAACAAATCAATGAAAGCATTTTTTTTTTGCAAAATATCAACAACATAGACAAATATTTAAACCAAACTAAATAAAAGACAGACAATATCCAAATTGACAAAATCAGAAAAAATAAGGTGAATATAACAACAGACACCCAGAATACAAAGAAAGATTAGATCATACTCTGAAAGCTGGTATTCAGTACAATTAAAAAATATAAAAGAAATGGAACATTTACTCTATATATACTCCTTATCAAAGCTAATTCAAGGTCTGATGAGAACCTTAAATAGAATTATAACCCCTAAGGAAATTGCTGCAGTCAGTAATAATCTTCCAATTGAAAGAAAGAAAGAAAGAAAGAAAGAAAGAAAGAAAGAAAGAAAGAAAGAAAGAAAGAAAGAAAGAAAGAAAGAAAGAAAGAAAGAAAGAAAGAAAGAAAGAAAGAAAGAAAACAACTTCGGGGACAGATAGTTTCAGCACAGAATTTTAGCAGATTTTCAAAGACAAGCTAATGCCAATATTCCACTAATTCTTATACAAATGAGAAACAGCAACAACATTGCTAAATACATTTTATGAGGCCACATTAATTCTAATGTGCAAACCACACAAAGTTACATGAAAGGTAAAGAATTGCAGACCAATTTTCCTCATGAATATAGATGAAAAATGCTCAATAAAATACTTGCAAACTAAATACAGGAAAACATAAAAAAAAAAATCATCTACCACAATGACGTACACTTCATCCCAGATATGCAAGGATGGTAAACATGAGAAAATTTGCCAATATATTTCAGCATAGAAACAAACTGAAAAAAAAAAAAACATGATCATCTCATTACATCTTGTCAAGCCTTTGAAAAAACCCAACATTCCTTCATGATAAAAACCTTGGAGATTTAGGAAAGATAGGAAAGATATACCTCAAAATAATAAAGATAATTTCCCTCAAGCCTTTATCCTGCATTAAATTAAATGGAGAGAAACTCCAAATTAAGCAAGGCTCTCCATTCTCCCCATAACTATTTGATATAGTACTTGAAATTCTAGCTAGAACAGTAAGGCAACTAAAGTAAGTCAAGGCAATTCCAATTGGAAAGGAAGAACTAAAAGTATCACTATTTTCAGATTGCTGGTAAACACTTTCAAATAAAGAGGCTGGATACAAAATTAACAGAAAAGAAACAAGCATCCCTCTTTTATACATGTGATAAATGGGCTGAGAAAAAATTAGGCAAGGAAGGCCCCTCAAAAAGTCATAAATAATATAAAATCATCTCTGTGTAACTCTACCCAAGCAAGTAAAATAGCTATATGACAAGAACTTCAAGACTTTGATGAAAGATGTTGAAGAAAATATGTTAGGCTGGGTGGTGGGGGCACATGCCTTTAAAACCAGCACTTGGGAGGCAGATGCAGGCAGATTTCTGAGTTCAAGGCTGGCTTGGTCTACAGAGTGATTTCCAGGATATCCAGAGCTACACAGAGAAAACCTGTCTTGAAAACAAAACAAAACAAAACAAAAACAAACAAACAAACAAAAAGAAGATATGTTAGAAAAGTCTTCCATGGAAATGCAAATCAAAACAACCCTGAGATTTCACCTCAGACCAGTCAGAAAGGCTAAGATTAAAAACTCAGGAGACAGTAGGTGTTGGCAAGGATGTGGAGAAAGAGAAATATTCCTCCAATGCTGGGAGGAATGCAAGTTGGTACAACCACTTTGGAAATCAGTCTGGCTGTTCCTCAGAAAACTGGGCACAACACTTCCAGAGGACCCTGCAATACCACTCCTGGGCATATTCCCAGAGGACTCACCCACATGCAATAAGGACACATGCTCCACTATGTTCATAGTAGCCTTATTTATAATAGCCAGAAGCTGGAAAGAACCCAGATGTCCCTCAATGGAGGAATGGATTCAGAAAATGTGGTATATTTACACAATGGAATACTACTCAGCAATTAATTTTTTATATTTTTATTTTCTATATTCTTTGTTTACCATCCAAATGATTTCCCCTTTCCCAGTTCCCCCCTCCCCATATGTCCCATAAACCTTCTTCTCTCTACACATTCTCCAATCACCTCTCTCCTTTTTCTCTGTCCTGATAAACCCCTCCAATGCTAAATCAAGCCTTTCCAGAATCAGGACCCTCTCCTTACTTCTTCTGGGAGTCATTTCTTATGCTACTTGTGCCTTGGGTATTCAGAGCTTCTGGGCTAATTAATATCCACTTATCAGAGATTGCATTCCATGTGTATTCTTTTGTGATTGGCTTACCTCACTTAGGATGATATTTTCCAGATCCAAACATTTGCCTAAAAATTTCGTGAATTCATTGTTTTTAATTGCTGAGTAGTATTTCATTGTGTAAATATACCACATTTTCTGTATCCATTCCTCCCTTAAGGGACATCTGGGTTCTTTCCAGCTTTTGGCTATTATAAATAAGGGTGCTACGAACATAATGGAGCATGTGTCTTTATTGCATGCCAGGGAATCCTTTGGATATATGACCAGGAGAGGTATAGCAGGGTCCTCTGGAAGTGTCATGTCCAGTATTCTGAGGAACCGCCAGACTGATTTCCAAAGTGATTGTAACATCTTACAACCCCACCAGTGGAAGAGTGTTCCTCTTTCTCCATATCCTTTCCAACACCTGCTGTGTCCTGAGTTTTTAACCTTAGCAATTCTGACTGGTGTGAGATGAACTCTCAGGGTTGTTTTGATTTGCATTTCCCTAATGACTAATGATGTTGAGCATTTCTTAAGGTGCTTCTCGGCCATCCAAATTTCTTCAGGTGATAATTCTTTATTTAGATCTGTACCACATTTTTAATAGGGTTATTTGGTTCCCTGGGGTCTAATATCTTGAGTTCATTGAATATATTGAATATTAGCCCTCTATCAGATGTAGGGTTGGTGAAAACCTTTTCCCAATTTGTTGGTTGCCATTTTGTCCTTTTGACAGTATCCTTTGCCTTACAGAAACTTTATAATTTTGAGATCCCATTTGTCAATTCTTGATCTTTAAGCATTAGCTATTGGTGTTCTGTTTAGGAACTTTTCCCCTGTGCCCATGTCCTCAAGGGATTTCCCCAGTTTCTTTCCTATTAGTTTCAGTGTGTTTGATTTTACATGGAGGTCCTTGATCCACTTGGAGTTGAGTTTAGTACAAAGAGATAGGAATGGATAAATTCCCATTCTTCTGCATGCTGACCTCCAGTTGAACGAGCACTATTTGTTGAAAAGGTTATCTTTTTTCCACTGGATGTTTTCTCTTCTTTTTTTCTAATGAAATGATCATATTTTTTTTTCTTTGAGTTTGTTTATGTAGTGGATTGCATTGATGGATTTCCTTATATTGAACTATCCCTGCATCCCTGGGATGAAGCCTACTTAATCATGGTGGATGATTGTTTTAATGTGTTCTTGGATTCTTTTGGCAAGAATTTTATTCAGTATTTTTGCATCGATATTCATAAGGGAAATTGGCCTGAAGTTCTCTTTGTTGGATCTTTATGTGGTTTTGGTATCAGCGTAACTGTGGCTTCATAGAATGAGTTGGTTAGTGTTCCTTCTGTTTCTATTTTGTGGAATAGTTTGAAGAGTATTGGTGTTAGGTCTTCTTTGAAGGTCTGATAGAATTCTGCACTGAAGCCATCTGGTCCCGTGCTTTTTTTGGTTGGGAGACTTTCTATGACCCTTTTATTTCTTAGGGGCTATGGGACTGTTTAGATGATCTGTTTGATCCTGATTTAATTTTGGTGTCTGATATCTGTCTAGGAAACTGTCCATTTCCTCCAGATTCTCCAGTTGTGTTGAGTATAGGCTTTTGTAGTAGGATCTAATGATTTTTTGAATTTCCTCAGTTTCTGTTGTTATATCTCCCTTTTCATTTCTAATTTTGTTAATTTGGATATTGTCTTTGTGCCCTTTAGTTAGTCTGGCTAAGGGTTGATCTATCATGTTGATTTTCTCAAAGAACCAGCTCCTGGTTTTGTTGATTCTTTGTATGATTCTCTTTGTTTCTACTGCATTGATTTCAGCCTTGAGTTTGATGTTTTCCTGCCTTCTACTCCTGGGTGAAATAGCTTCTTTTTGTTCCAGGACTTTCAGGTGTGTCGTTACACTGCTAGTGTATGCTGTCTCTATTTTCTTTTTGGAGGCACTCAGGGCTATGAATTTTCCTCTTAGCACTGCTTTCATTGTGTCCCATAGATTTGGGTATGTTGCATCTTCATTTTCATTAAATTCTAAAAAGTCTTTGATTTCTGTCTTTATTTCTTCCTTGACCAAGGTAACATTGAGTAGAATATTGTTCAGTTTCCATGTGTATGTGGGCTTTCTGTTGTTTTTGTTGCTATTGAAGACCACTTTTACTGCATACTGATCTGATAGGAGGCATGGGATTATTTCAAAACTTTTGTATTTGTTGAGATCTTTCTTGTGACCAATTATATGATTGATTTTGGAGAAGGAAACATGAGGTGCTGAGAAAAATGTATATTCTTTTGCTTTAAAATGAAATGTTCTATATATATCTGTCACATATAATTGGTCCAAAGCTTAATTAGTTTCATTGTGTCCCTGTTCAGTTTTTGTTTTCCTGATTGGTCCATTGAGGAAAGTGCAGTGTTGAAGTCACCCACAATTATTGTATTAGGTGCAATGTGTGCTTTGAGCTTTAGTAAAGTTTCTTTTATGAATGAGGGTGCCCTTGCATTTGGAGCATATAAGTTCAGGATTGAGAGTTGTTCTTGGTGTATTTTTCCTTTGACTTGCAAGAAGTGTCCCTTGGAGTCTCTTTTGATGACTTTGGGTTGAAAGTCAATTTTATCTGATATTAGAATGGCTACTCCAGCTTGTTTCCTGAGACCATTTGCTTGTAAAATTGTCTTCCAGCCTTTTACTCTAAGGTAGTGTTTGTCTTAGACACTGAGGTGTGTTTCCTGTATGTAGCAAAATGTAGGGTCTTGTTTACATATCCAGTTTGTTAGTCTATGTCTTTTTATTGGGACATTGAGCCCATTGATGTTAAGAGATATTAAGGAACAATGATTATTACTTCCTGTCATTTTTGATGTTATTTTTTAAATTTGATTGGTTATCTTCTTTTGGGTTTGATGAAAGAAGGTTACTATCTTACTTTTTCCAGAGTGAAGTTTCCCTTCTTGTATTGAAAAGTTTCCCTTCTATTATCCTTTGTAGAGTTGGATTTGTCAAAAGATATTGGGTTAACTTGGTTTTGTCATGAAATATCTTGGTTTCTCCATCTATGGTGATTGAAAGTTTTGCTGGGTATAGTAGTTTTGGCTGGCATTTGCATTCTCTTAGAGTCTGCATGAGATCTGCCCAGGATCTTCTAGCTTTCATAGTCTCTGGTGAGAAGTCTGGTGTGATTCTGATAGGTCTTCCTTTATATGTTACTTGGCCTTTTTCTCTTACTGCCTTTAATATTCTTTATTTGTTTAGTACATTTGGGGTTTTGATTATTATGTGATGGGAGGTATTTCTGTTCTTGTCCAGTCTGTTTGGAGTTCTGTAGGTTTCTTGTATATTCATGGGCATCTCTCTCTTTAGGTTCCTCTTCTCCTCTGATCTGGCAGAGGCCCCACTAGATATCCTCCTGCCTTGGCATTTTAAGTCTGTGTAATGCTATGCACTTCCTCTCCTACTAAGGCATCCCAGCTAGAAGAGCATTTTCCACATACAAGAAACAGTGTTTGGAATAGATCCCACCCTACTTGTTTGGGACCTACATGAAAATCAAGCTGCATACCTGCTATGTATATGTAGGGAGGCCTAGGCCTAGCCCATGTATGTTCTTTGATTGGTGGTTCAGAGATTCTCAAGAATCCTAACTTGTTGACTCTTTTGGTCTTCCAATGGAGTCCCTATCCCATATAGGGTCGTCAATCCTTCCTCCTGTTCTTCCATAAGAGTCACCAGGCTCTATCTACTGTTTGCCTATGGATGTCTGTATCTGTCTGAGTCAGCTGATGGGTATAGCCTATCAGAGGACAACATGCTCCTATCTCAAAGCTTAGCAGAGTATTACTAATAGTGTCAGGGATCGGTGCTTGCCTATCAGATCGGTCTCAAGTTGGGTCGATTATTGGTTGTCCATTCCCTGAGGCTACTCCACTGCCCATGCCTGCATTTCTTGCACACAGCATATATTGCAGGTGGAAAGCTTATGATTAGGTTGGTGTCTATCACTCTACTGGCATTCCTGCCTGGCTAAGAATGTGACCTCTTCAGGTTCCATATCCCCAATGTGGTAAGTCACAGCTAGGATCACTCCCGTTAATTCTTAGGGCCCTCCCTTATCCCAGGCCATGTCTCATCTTGGAGATGACCTCCACCTCATCACCCCCCATTAGTTTCACATTTTCATGGCCAACTAGCCATCTGCCCTGTCCTTCCCCACACCTTATCTTGAAACAACCATTCCTCTCCCCACCCCACTTCCTCCAAGTTCCCTCCCTTTATGTGCCTCATGACTATTTAATTCCCCCTTCTAAGTGAGATTCAAGCTTCCTTGCTTGGGCCTTCCTTCTTGTTTGTTCTTGTTCTTTTTGGGTAAAATACATGGTACCTGTATTTTATGACAAATAGCCACCTATAAGTGAATATATATCATGCATGTCCTTTTGGGACTGGCTACCTACTCAGGTGGATATTCCATCTATTTGCCTGCAAAAATCATCATGTTTTGGTTTTTAATAGGGATTCAGTTTAGGAAAGATTCCTGCTATTAATATGCTTTTCCTTTTCTTATTAACATATATAACAATAATTAAGTAGTAGCACACCCCTTGAAGCAGATCGCTGAGAATCCACAAAGATGTACTGTCTTGTAATGATGCTATATAGACAAATAGATTACTTAAGTCTTAATGATGATCCTGTAAGAATTCCTAAAATTATAACTGTGATTATTAAGTTCTTTTATAGTGAGACTGCTATTTGTTCATTTTCTGATAGTTAAAACAGCAATGAGAACTCTGCAAGTCTCCCAAGTGTCATCAGTTAATTGTTCTTAGATGGTAACCAGACTCTCTCCTACTCAGAGCACATGCCAAGAGGTTGCAAAACAATTAAGCAATGTCATAAAAAGGGAACTAATGATTTATTGTAGGTGCTAGAACAGAAGATAAAATATTGACTGGGTTTATCTATACAAAACTTCACTAATAACTTAGTTATGGTTTTAAAACTTTAGTGAACCTTTGGAGTGTAGGCAGGTGATGGATGTTTAGCCAGATTATTACTCCTAATGTATATGCATATAAACATTCTCTGCTGTAAATGTCTATTTAAATTTATGATTTGAGTTTTGGGTGAATTGTGATAAAATTTGGAACATGTGACAATGTATTCTGAAAGATGTATAAGTACTGAATAAAAAGGAGGAGGGGAGGGGGAATAATAAGAAGAAGAAGAAGAAGAAGAAGGAAGAAGGAGGAGAAGAGGAGGAGGAGGAGGAGGAGGAGAGGAGGAGGAGGAGGAGGAGAAGAAGAAAAAGAAGAAGAAGAAGAAGAAGAAGAAGAAGAAGAAGAAGAAGAAGAAGAAGAAGAAGAAGAAGAAGAAGAAGAAGAAGAAGAAGAAGAAGAAGAAGAAGAAGGAGGAGGAGGAGGAGGAGGAGGAGGAGGAGGAGGAGGAGGAGGAGGAGGAGGAGGAGGAGGAGGAGGAGGAGGAGGAGGAGAAGAAGAAGAAGAGAAAGAATTTTTTTTTTTGCCTTTCCCCACTTAGAGTAGAAACTTTTTCCCTTTCCCCACCTAGAGAATGCTTTTCTTTTCCCCATTTAGGATCTTTTCACTTTTTCTTTTATATAGATTTCATAGGAAACTCTTTTTCAACTTAGTAATACATTCTATAATCACTTCTCTAAGTGTCTTCTCTTCTTGTGACTCCTGACTAGGAGGTTGAAAGTTAGAGCTCTTCAGCTTCTGCTGAGATAATACAAAGGTAATTACTTAATTCTTTTTGGTTTGAGGAAGAGGTGCTCAGTGCCAGAAACTGCAGTTTGGGGGCTCAGAGGATCACATAAGGCAAGTCAGCTACAGTAGCATAGTAACTTAGACTTAGATAAGTAAACTTTTTATTATACAGAAACCATAAATATCTTGTAAGACAAAGTTTACCACCAAATCTCTCATAAGACTAAGTCTTACCCTCAGGCAAAGCTCTTCCCCCTCCGCTGCTTCAAGAAGAACCAACAAGAAAAAAAAGGGGGGGGGGGTCAGACTGGCCCTTGGCAATTGCTCTGCATAGAACTTTAAGTAATAAATAAATAGAAAGGGGCAGCTTTGTCTTGTCCCTGACTTTAGTGGAATTGCTTTAAGTTTCTCTCCATTTAATTTGATTCTGGGCATTTGCTTGCTTTAAATTGCTTTGATTATATTTAGATGTATGCCCTGAATCCCTGATTTCTCTAATTCTTTAACCTGAAGTGATGTTAGATTTTATCAAAGACTGTTTCAGAGTCTAAGGAAATAATCATGTGATTTTTTTCTTTCAGTTTGTTTCTATGGTAGATTATCCTTATTGATTTTTGTATATTGTTCCATCAATGCACTCCTGGGATGAAGCCTACTTGATCATGATGTCTTAAATATGTTCTTCAATCCAATTGTATTATATTGTATTATATTGTATTATATTGTATTATATTGTATTAATCCATTGTATTAATATATTACAATAAAATAATTGTATTATATTTTTGCATCAGTGTTCATAAGAAAAGTCAATTTGAAGTTTTTTGTTGAGTCTTTGTGTGATTTGTTATCAGGTTGACTGAGGCCTCATAGGATGAGTTAGCAGTATTCTTTATGTATCTATTTTGTGGACTACTTAGGGGGGTATTGGCATAAGCTCTTCTTTGAAGGTCTGGTGAAATTATCCAGTAAAACCATCTGGCCCTGGACTTTTGTTTTTGGTTTGAAGACTTTTAATGATTGCTTCCATTTCTTTAAGAGTTATAGGGTTATCTGAGCTTGAAATAACTGTGAAAAGTGGAATCTGTTTAGAAAATTGTGCATTTCATTAAGATTTTCCAATTTTGTAGAGTATAGGCTTTTGAAGTCTAATGATTCTTCTGATTTTCTCAGTGCTTGCTGATATGTTTACTTCTTTATTTATGATTTTGTTTATTTGGATACTGTCCCCCTATCTCTTGGTTAGTTTGGCTAAGGTTTTGTCTGTCTTGTTGATTTTCTCAAAGAACCAGCACTTGGTTTCACTGATTCTTTGTATTGATATTCCTTTCTAACTAGTGGATTTCAGCCGTAATTTTGATAATTTCCTGCCTTCATTCCTCTTCTCTGTGCGTACTTCTTTTTTTCTAATAGCTTTCAGGTATACTTTTAAATTGCTAATATGAAAATTTTCTAATTTCTTTATGGATATATTTAGTAATATGAATTTTCCTCTGAACACTGCTTTCATTGTGACCCATGAATTTGGGTTTGCTGTGCCTTCATTTTCATTGAATTTGTAATTTCTTTATTTTTCCCTGACCCAGAGATCATTAAGAAGAGAGTTATTCAATTTCCATGAGTTTGTAGGCTTTCCAGTGTTTCTGTTTTTGTTGAAGTTCAGCTTTAATCCATGGTAGTCTGAGATATACAGCCCTATTTCAATTCTTGTTTCTCTGTTGCTTTGTGACCAACTATATGGACAGTTTTGGAGAAGTATTGTTGAGGTGCTAAAAACATTTATTCTTTGCTTACTTGTTAGAAACATTCTATAGATACCATTTAGGTTCATTTAATTCACAATGACTGTTAGTTTCATTATACCTTTTTTCAATTTCTGTCAGGTCAGGAGGACCTGCCAGTTGGTAACAGTGGGGTGTTGAAGTCTCCCACTATTAATGTGTGGAGACTGATATGCAATTTTAGCTTTAACCATGTTTCTTTAACAAATGTGGGTTTCCTTATGTTTGGGGAATACAGTCTGTGTTCAGAGTTGAAATATATTGGTAGATGTTTTCCTTTGATGAGTATGAAGTGTGCTTCACCATCTTTTTTAATTTTGTTTGGAAATCTATTTTATTAGATATTAGAATGGCCACTTCAGTAAGCTTCTTGCATTCATTTGATTGAAAAACTTTTTCCAATGCGTTAATCTGGAATAATATCTATTTTTATTGCTGAGGTGTGTTTCTTGTATGCAGCAGAATAGTGGAACCTGTTTTCTCATCCAGTCTGTTATACTGTGTCATTTTATTGGGGAATTGAGTGAGCTGATATTGAGACATTATTAACCAGTGATTGTTATTTCCTGTTATTTTGATTTTGGTAGTATTACTGTGTGTCTGTGCATGACTGTGTGACAGTATGTGAGAGTATGTTTGCAGGTGCTTCTCTTTTCTTTTATCTCTGGCATAAAATTACTTATTTCTTGTGTTTTCATGTATGAAGTTATTTTCCTTGATTTGGAGATTACCATTCAGTATTTTCTGTAGGACTAGAATTGTGAATAGATATTGTTTTAACTGGGATTTTTCTTGAAATATGGTGTTTTCGATCTATGGTGAATTTTTCCTTTTTCTATGAGACATTTTCTTTATTTACATTTCAAATGTTATCCCCTTTCCTGGTTTACCCTCAGAAAACACACTTTCCCATAGCGCCATTCCCTGCTCACCAACCCATCCAACCTGTCCTGGCCTTCTCAGGACCAAGGACCTCTACTCACTTTAATGTCCAACAAGTCCATCCTCTGCTACATATGCAGTTGGAGCCATAGGTCCCTCCATGTGTACTCATTGCTTAGTGGTTTAGTCCCTGGGAACTCTGGGGGTACTGGTTGATTCATATGGCGTCCTCTTACATAGGGCTGCAGGCAGCTACAGGAACTTTGGTCCTTTCTCTAGTTCCTCTATTGGGGACCTTGTGCTCAGTCCAACAGTTAGCTGACAGCATACCACTATATATTTGTCAGGTACTGGCAGAGCATCACAGGAGACAGCTATATCAAGCTCCTGTAAGCAAGCACTTTTTGCCATCCACAATAGTTTCTGGGTTTAGTGATTATAAAAGGGATGGATGCCCAGGTGGGACAGTCTCTTGATGGTCTTTGCTTCAGTCTCTGCTTCACACTTTGTCTATGTATCTCCTAACATGGGTATTTTATTCCCCCTTCTAAGAAGGTAGAAAGTATCCATACTTCATTCTTCCTTTGTCTTGAGCTTTATTGGTCTGTGAATTATATCTGGGTATCCTGAGTTAATGAGCTAATATCAACTTATTGGTGAGTGCATACCATGTGTGTACTTATGCAATTGGGTTACCATACTCAGAATGATATTTTCTAGTTCCATCCATTTGCCTAAGAATTTTGTGAATTCATTGTTTTTAATAGCTGAATAGTACTCCATTGTGCAAATGTACCACATTTTCTGTATACATTTCTCCACTGAGGGACATCTGGCTTCTTTCCATCTTCTGGCTATTTTAAATAAGGCTACTAGAAACATAGTGGAACATGTGTCCTTATTACATGTTGGAGAAACTTCTGGGTATATGCCAAGGAGTGGTGTAGCTGGGTCTCCTGGTAATATTATATGCAATTTTCTGAGGAACCACAAAACTGATTTCCGGAGTGGTTGTACCAGCATGCAGTCCCACCAGCAGGAAAGGAATGTTCCTCTTTCTCCACATCCACTCTAGCATCTGTCATGAGAGTTTTTGATCTTAGCCATTCTGACTGGCATGAGGGGAAATCTCAAGGCTGTTTTGATTTACATTTCCCTGATAGCTAAAGATGTTGAACATTTTTTAGATGCTTCTCAGACATTCAGTATTCCTCAGGTGAGAATTCATTTTTCAGCTCTGTACTCCATTTTTTATAGGGTTATTTAGTTCATTGGAGTCTAACTTCTTCAATTCTTTGTAAATATTGAGTATTAGCCATCTATCAGACATAGGGTTGATAAAAATCTTTTCCTAATTGGTTGGTTGTTGTTTTGTCCTATTGACAGTATCCTTTGCCACACAGAAGTTTTGTAATTTTATGAGGTCCCATTTGTCAATTGTTGACATAAGATATTGGTGTTCTGTTCAAGAAATTTTCCCCTGTGCCCATGTGCTTGAAGATCTTCCCCACTTACTTTTCTATCATTTTCAGTTTATCTGGTTTTATATGGAGGTCCTTGATCCACTTGGAGTTGAACTTTGTACAAGGTGATAAGAATGGGTCAATTTTGATTCTTCTGCATTTTAACCAATAGTTGAACCAGCACCATTTGTTGAAAAGGCTATTTTTCCCCACTGGATGGTTTGAGCTCCTTTGTCAAAGATCAAGTGACATGGATGTGTGGGTTCATTTCTGGGTCTTCAATTCTATTCCATTGATCTACCTGCCTGTCACTGTACCAATACCATGCAGTTGAGATGAGAGGTACTAATTCCCCCAGAAGTTCTTGTATTATTGAGAATAGTTTTCGCTATCATGTTTTTGTTTTTGTTTTTGTTTTTGTTTTTGCTAGTCCAGATGAATTTGAGAATTATTCTTTCTAACTCGATGAAGAATTGAGTTGGAATTTTGATGGGGATTGCATTGAATCTATACATTGCTTTTGGCAAGATGGCCATTTTCACTACTTATATCCTGCAAATCCATGATCGTGGGAGATCTTTCCATCTTCTGAGGTCTTCTTCAATTTCTTTTTGCAGAGACTTGAAGTTCTTCATACAGATCTTTACTTGTTTGGTTAGAGTCACACCAAGAAACATTATATTATTTGTGACTCTTGTGAACTATGTCATTTCCTCTAACCTTTGAGTATAGAACAGCTACTAATTTATTGAGTTAATTTTATATATGGCCATTTTGCTGAAGTTATCAGCAGTATGAGTTCTCTGGTGGAGTTTTTTGGGTCACTTAAGTATACTATCATATCATCTGCAAATAGTGATAGTTTGACTTCTTCCTTTCTAATTTGAATCCCTTTGACTTTATTTGGTTGTCTAATTACTCTAGCTAGAAATTAATGTACTACGCTGAATAGTTAGTGAAAGAGAGGTCAGCCTTGTGTAGTCCCAGATTTTAATGGGATTACTTCAAATTCCTTTCCATTTAGTTTGATGTTGTCTACTGGTTTGCTATATATTGCTTTAATTATCCTTAGGTGTGAACCTTAAATTGCTGATCTTTCCAAGACTTTTAAGCTGAAAGGATGTTGAATTTTGTCAAATGCTTTTTCAGCATCTAATGAAATGACCATGTGGTTTTTCTGAGCCTTAAATTGCTGATCTTTCCAAGACTTTTAAGCTGCAAGAATGTTGAATTTTGTCAAATGCTTTTTCAGCATCTAATGAAATGACCATGTGGTTTTTGTCTTTGAGTTCATTTATATAGTGTACTACATTGATGGATTTCTGTATATTGAACCATCCCTGCATCTCTGGGATGAAGCCTACTTAATCATGGTGAATGATCTTTTTGATGTATTCTTGGATTCAGTTTGGGAGAATTACATTGAGTATTTTTGCATTGACATTCACAAAGGAAATTAGTCTGAAGTTCTTGCTTTGTTGGTCCTTTGTGTGGTTTTGGTATCAGTGTACTTGTGGTTTCATAGAATGAGTTGTGTTGTGTTCCTTCTGTTTTTTATTTTGTGGAACAGTTTGAAGAGTATTGGCATTAGGTCTTCTTTGGAAATCTGATATAATTCTGCACAAAAACCATCTGGTCCTGGGCTTTTTGGGGGGGCAGGGGAGACTTTTAATATCTGCTTCTATTTCTGTAGGGATTATGGGACATTTTAGATGGTATATTTGATCCTAATTTAACTTTGGTATTTGGTATCTGTCCAGAAAATTGTCCATTTCATATTGATTTTCCAGTTGTGTTGAATATAGACTTTTGTAGAGGCATCTGATGATTTTTGAAGTTCCTCAGTTTCTGTTGTTATATCTCCCTTTTCATTTCTGCTTTTGTTAATTTGGATACTGTCTCTGTGCCCTCTGGTTAGTCTGGCTAAGGGTTTATCTATTTTGTTGATTTTCTCAAAGAACCAGCTACCGATTTTCTTTATATAGTTTTTTTGTTTCTACTTGGTTAATTTCAGTCCTGTCTTTGATTACTCCCTTCTGTCAACTCCTTTTGGGTATATTTGTTTCTTTTTGTTTTAAAACTTTCAGGTGTGCTGTTAAAACTTCCAGTGTATGTTCTCTCCAGTTTCTTCTTGGAGGCACTCAGATGTATGAGTTTTCCTCTTAGCACTGCTTTCATTGCATCCCACAAGTTTGAATATGTTATACATTCATTTTCATTAAATTCTAAAAATTTCTTTATTTCTTCCTTGACGAAGTTATCATTGAGTAGAGGGTTATTAAGCTTCCAAGTATATGTGTGCTTTCTGTTGTTTCTGTTGCTATTGAAGACAAGCCGTAATCTGTATGATCTGATAGGAGGCATTATTTCAATCTTATATCTGTTGAGGTCTGTTTTGTGACTGATCATATGGTAAATTATGGAGAAGGTAAAATGGGATACTGAGAAGAAGGTACCTACAAAATTGTCATATAAAGATTACATATGGAGCAGCTATGCTGTCCTGATGTCATTTTTTTTTAATTTTTTTATTCGATATAATTTATTTACATTTCAAATGATTTCCCCTTTTCTAGCCCCCCACTCCCCGAAAGTCCCGTATGCCCACTTCACTTCCCCTGTCCTCCCACCCACCCCTTCCCACTTCCCCATTCTGGTTTTGCCAAATACTGCTTCACTGAGTCTTTCCAGAACAAGGGGCCACTCCTCCTTTCTTCTTGTACCTCATTTGATGTGTGGATTATGTTTTGGGTATTCCAGTTTTCTAGGTTAATATCCACTTAATAGTGAGTGCATACCATGATTCACCTTTTGAGTCTGGGTTACCTCACTTAGTATGATGTTCTCTAGCTCCATCCATTTGCCTAAGAATTTCATGAATTCATTGTTTCTAATGGATGAATAGTACTCCGTTGTGTAGATATACCACATTTTTTGCATCCACTCTTCTGTTGAGGGATACCTGGGTTCTCTCCAGCATCTGGCAATTATAAATAGGGCTGCTATGAACATAGTAGAGGATGTATCCTTATTAAATGGTGGGGAATCCTCTGGGTATATGCCCAGGAGTGGTATGGCAGGATCTTCTGGAAGTGAGGTGCCCAGTTTTCAGAGGAAACACCAGACTGATTTCCAGAGTGGTTGTACCAATTTGCAACCCCACCAGCAGTGGAGGAGTGTTCCTCTTTCTCCACACCCTCTCCAACACCTGCTGTCTCCTGAATTTTTAATCTTAGCCATTCTGACTGGTGTAAGATGAAATCTCAGGGTTGTTTTGATTTGCATTTCCCTAATGACTAATGAAGTTGAGCATTTTTTAAGATGCTTCTCCACCATGCGAAGTTCTTCAGGTGAGAATTCTTTGTTTAACTCTGTACCCCACTTTTTAATAGGGTTGTTCAGTTTTCTGGAGTCTAACTTCGTGAGTTCTTTATATATATTGGATATTAGCCCTCTATCTGATGTAGGATTGGTAAAGATCTTTTCCCAATTTGTTGGTTGCCGATTTGTCCTCTTGATGGTGTTCTTTGCCTTACAGAAACTTTGTAATTTTATGAGGTCCCATTTGTCAATTCTTGATCTTAGAGCAAATGCTATGGGTGTTCTGTTCAGAAACTTTCTCCCTGTACCGATGTCCTCAAGGGTCTTCCCCAGTTTCTTTTCTATTAGCTTCAGAGTGTCTGACTTTATGTGGAGGTCCTTGATCCATTTGGATTTGAGCATAGTACAAGGAGACAAGGATGGATCAATTCGCATTCTTCTGCATGCTGACCTCTACTTGAACTAGCACCATTTATTGAAAAGGCTATCTTTTTTCCATTGGATGTTTTCAGCCTCTTTGTCGAGGATCACGTGGCCATAGGTGTGTGGGTTCATTTCTGGATCTTCAATCCTGTTCCATTGATCCTCCTGCCTGTCACTGTACCAATACCATGCAGTTTTTAACACTATTGCTCTGTAGTATTGCTTGAGGTCAGGGATACTGATTCCCCCAGACTTTCTTTTGTTGCTGAGAATAGTTTTAGCTATCCTGGGTTTTTTGTTGTCCCAGATGAATTTGATAATTGCTCTTTCTAACTCTGTGAAGAATTGAGTTGGGATTTTGATGGGTATTGCATTGAATCTGTATATTACTTTTTGGCAAAATGGCCATTTTAACTATATTGATACTACCGATCCATGAGCATGGGAGGTTTTCCCATTTTTTGAGTTCTTCTTCCATTTCCTTCTTCAGAGTCTTGAAGTTCTTGTGATACAGATCTTTCACATGTTTGGTAAGAGTCACCCCAAGATACTTTATACTGTTTGTGGCTATTGTGAAGGGGGGTCATTTCCCTAATTTCTTTCTCAGCCTGCTTATCCTTTGAGTATAGGAAGGCCACTGATTTGCTTGAGTTGATTTTATAACCTGCCACTTTGCTGAAGTTGTTTATCAGCTGTAGGAGCTCTCTAGTGGAGTTTTTTGGGTCACTTAGGTAGACTCTCATGTCATCTGCAAATAATGATAGCTTGACTTCTTCCTTTCCAATTTGTATCCCTTTGACCTCCTTATGTTGTCGAATTGCCCGAGATAGTACCTCAAGTACAATATTGAAAAGATAAGGAGAAAGGGGGAAGCCTTGTCTAGTCCCTGATTTCAGTGGGATTGCTTCAAGTTTCTCTCCATTTAGTTTGATGTTGGCTACCGGTTTGCTGTATATTACTTTTACTATGTTTAGGTATGGGCCTTGAATTCCTGTTCTCTCCAAGACTTTAAGCATGAAAGCATGTTGAATTTTGTCAAATGCTTTTTCAGCATCCAATGAAATGACCATGTGGTTTTTTTCTTTGAGTTTGTTTATGTAGTGGATTGCATTGATGGATTTCCTTATATTGAACCAACCCTGCATTTCCGGGATAAAGCCTACTTGATCATGGTGGATGATCGTTTTGATGTGTTCTTGGATTCGGTTGGCAAGAATTTTATTGAGTATTTTTGCATCGATGTTCATAAGGGAAATTGGTCTGAAGTTCTCTTTCTTTGTTGGATCTTTGTCTGGCTTTGGTATCAGCGCAATTGTGGCTTCGTGGAAGGAATTGGGTAGTGTTCCTTCTGTTTCTATTTTGTGGAATAGTTTGAAGAGTATTGGTGTTAATTCTTCTTTGAAGGTCTGATAGAATTCTGCACTGAAACCATCTGGTCCTGTGCTTTTTTTGGTTGGAAGACTTTCTATGACTCCTTCTATTTCTTTAGGCATTATGGGACTGTTTAGATGGTCTAGTTGGTCCTGATTTAATTTTGGTATTTGGTATCTGTCAAGGAAATTGTCCATTTCCTCCAGATTCTCCAGCTGTGTTGAGTACAGTCTCTTGTAGTAGGATCTGTTGATTTTTTGGATTTCCTCAGTTTCTGTTGTTATATCTCCCTTTTCATTTCTAAGTTTGTTAATTTGGATACTTTCTCTGTGCCCTTTGGTCAGTCTGGCTAAGGGTTTATCTATCTTGTTGATTTTCTCAAAGAACCAGCTCCTGGTTTTGTTGATTCTTTGTATGGTTCTCTTTGTTTCTACTTGATTGATTTCGGCCCTGAGTTTGATGATTTCCTGCCTTCTACTCCTCCGGGGTGAAATAGCTTCTTTTTGTTCCAGGGCTTTAAGGTGTGTCATTAAGCTGGTAATGTATGCTCTCTCCATTTTCTTTTTGGAGGCACTCAGGGCTATGAGTTTTCCTCTTAGCACTGCTTTCATTGTATCCCATAGATTTGGGTATGTTGTGTTTTCATTTTCATTGTGTTCTAAAAAGTCTTTAATTTCTTTCTTTATTTCTTCCTTGACCAAGGTATCATTGAGTAGAATACTGTTCAATTTCCACGTATATATGGGTTTTCTGTTGTTTCTGTTGCTATTGAAGACCACTTTTACTCCATAGTGATCTGATAGGAGGCATGGGATTAGTTCGATCTTCTTATATTTGTTGAGGTCTGTCTTGTGACCAATTATATGGTCGATTTTGGAGAAGGTACCATGAGGTGCTGAGAAAAAGGTATATTCTTTTGTTTTAGGATAGAATATTCTATATATATCTGTTAAATCTAATAGTCCAAAGCTTCAATTAGTTTCATTGTGTCCCTGTTTAGTTTCTGTTTTCCTGATCAGTCCATTCAGGAAAGTGCAGTGTTGAAGTCACCCACAATTATTGTGTTAGATGCAATGTGTGCTTTGAGTTTTAATAAAGTTTCTTTTACGAAAGAGGGTGCCCTTGCATTTGGAGCATAGATGTTCAGGATTGAGAGTTCTTCTTGTTGTATTTTTCCTTTGACCAGCAAGAAGTGTCCCTCAGAGTCTCTTTTGATGACCTTGGGTTGAAAGTCAATTTTATCTGATATTAAAATGGCTACTCCAGCTTGCTTCCTGAGACCATTTGCTTGTAAAATTGTCTTCCAGCCTTTTACTCTAAGATAGTGTTTGTCTTTGACCCTGAGGTGTGTTTCCTGTAAGCAGCAAAATGTAGGGTCCTGTTTACGTATCCAGTCAGTTAGTCTGTGTCTTTTTATTGGGGCATTGAGTCCTTTGATGTTAAGAGATATTAAGGAATAGTGATTGTTACTTCCTATCATTTTTGACATTATTTTTTAAATTTGATTGCTTAACTTCTTTTGGGTTTGATGAAAGGTTACTATCTTGCTTTTTCCAGGGTGAAGTTTCCCTCCTTGTAATGGTGTTTTCCTCCTATTATCCTTTGTAGGGCTGGGTTTGTGGATAGATACTGGATAAACTTGGTTTTGTCATGAAATATCTTAATTTCCCCATCAATGGTGATTGAGAGTTTTGCTGGATATAGTAGTTTTGGTTGGCATTTGTGTTCTCTTAGAGTCTGCATGAGATCTGCCCAGGACCTTCTAGCCTTCATAGTCTCAGGTGAAATATCTTAGTTTCCCCATCAATGGTGATTGAGAGTTTTGCTGGATATAGTAGTTTTGGTTGGCATTTGTGTTCTCTTAGAGTCTGCATGAGATCTGTCCAGGACCTTCTAGCCTTCATAGTCTCAGGTGAAAAGTCTGCTGTGATTCTGATAGGTCTTCCTTTTTTTTTTTTTTTTTTTTTTTTTTTTTTTTTTTTTTTTTTATTAGTTACAGAAATATTTTATTGCTCTTGGTGTTCCTAGATTGTTTTATTTTTTATTTTTTTTTTATTATCAATAAATGTTTTTTTTATTCGATATAATTTATTTACATTTCAAATGATTTCCCCTTTTCTAGCCCCCCCCCACTCCCCGAAAGTCCCGTAAGCCCCCTTCTCTTCCCCTGTCCTCCCTCCCACCCCTTCCCAGTTCCCCGTTCTGGTTTTGCCAAATACTGTTTCACTGAGTCTTTCCAGAACCAGGGACCACTCCTGCTTTCTTCTTGTATCTCATTTGATGTGTGGATTATGTTTTGGGTATTCCAGTTTTCTAGGTTAATAACCACTTATTAGTGAGTGCATACCATGATTCACCTTTTGAGTCTGGGTTACCTCACTTAGTATGATGTTCTCTAGCTCCATCCATTTGCCTAAGAATTTCATGAATTCATTGTTTCTAATGGCTGAATAGTACTCCATTGTGTAGATATACCACATTTTTTGTATCCACTCTTCTGTTGAGGGATACCTGGGTTCTTTCCAGCATCTGGCAATTATAAATAGGGCTGCTATGAACATAGTAGAGCATGTATCCTTATTACATGGTGGGGAATCCTCTGGGTATATGCCCAGGAGTGGTATAGCAGGATCTTCTGGAAGTGAGGTGCCCAGTTTTCGGAGGAACCGCCAGACTGCTTTCCAGAGTGGTTGTACCAATTTGCAACCCCACCAGCAGTGGAGGAGTGTTCCTCTTTCTCCGCACCCTCTCCAACACCTGCTGTCTCCTGAATTTTTAATCTTAGCCATTCTGACTGGTGTAAGATGAAATCTTAGGGTTGTTTTGATTTGCATTTCCCTAATGACTAATGAAGTTGAGCATTTTTTAAGATGCTTCTCCGCCATCCGAAGTTCTTCAGGTGAGAATTCTTTGTTTAACTCTGTACCCCATTTTTTAATAGGGTTGTTCGGTTTTCTGGAGTCTAACTTCTTGAGTTCTTTATATATATTGGATATTAGCCCTCTATCTGATGTAGGATTGGTGAAGATCTTTTCCCAATTTGTTGGTTGCCGATCTGTCCTCTTGATGGTGTCCTTTGCCTTACAGAAACTCTGTAACCTTATGAGGTCCCATTTGTCAATTCTTGCTCTTAGAGCATACGCTATTGGTGTTCTGTTCAGAAACTTTCTCCCTGTACTGATGTCCTCAAGGGTCTTCCCCAGTTTCTTTTCTATTAGCTTCAGAGTGTCTGGCTTTATGTGGAGGTCCTTGATCCATTTGGATTTGAGCTTAGTACAAGGAGACAAGGATGGATCAATTCCCATTCTTCTGCATGCTGACCTCCAGTTGAACCAGCACCATTTGTTGAAAAGGCTATCTTTTTTCCATTGGATGTTTTCAGCCTCTTTGTCGAGGATCAAGTGGCCATAGGTGTGTGGGTTCATTTCTGGATCTTCAATCCTGTTCCATTGATCCTCCTGCCTGTCACTGTACCAATACCATGCAGTTTTTAACACTATTGCTCTGTAGTATTGCTTGAGGTCAGGGATACTGATTCCCCCAGATTTTCTTTTGTTGCTGAGAATAGTTTTAGCTATCCTGGGTTTTTTGTTGTTCCAGATGAATTTGATAATTGCTCTTTCTAACTCTGTGAAGAATTGAGTTGGGATTTTGATGGGTATTGCATTGAATCTGTATAGTGCTTTAGGCAAAATGGCCATTTTAACTATATTGATTCTACCGATCCATGAGCATGGGAGGTTTTCCCATTTTTTGAGGTCTTCTTCCATTTCCTTCTTCAGAGTCTTGAAGTTCTTGTCATACAGATCTTTCGCATGTTTGGTAAGAGTCACCCCAAGATACTTTATACTATTTGTGGCTATTGTGAAGGGGGTCATTTCCCTAATTTCTTTCTCAGCCTGCTTATCCTTTGAGTATAGGAAGGCCACTGATTTGCTTGAGTTGATTTTGTAACCTGCCACTTTGCTGAAGTTGTTTATCAGCTGTAGGAGCTCTCTAGTGGAGTTCTTTGGGTCACTTAGGTAGACGATCATGTCGTCTGCAAATAATGATAGTTTGACTTCCTCCTTTCCAATTTGTATCCCTTTGACCTCTTTATGTTGTCGAATTGCCCGAGCTAGTACCTCAAGTACAATATTGAAAAGATAAGGAGAAAGGGGGCAGCCTTGTCTGGTCCCTGATTTCAGTGGGATTGCTTCAAGTTTCTCTCCGTTTAGTTTGATGCTGGCTACCGGTTTGCTGTATATTGCTTTTACTATGTTTAGGTATGGGCCTTGAATTCCTGTTCTCTCCAAGACTTTAAGCATGAAAGGATGCTGAATTTTGTCAAATGCTTTTTCAGCATCCAATGAAATGACCATGTGGTTTTGTTCTTTGAGTTTGTTTATGTAGTGGATTGTATTGATGGATTTCCGTATATTGAACCAACCCTGCATTCCCGGGATAAAGCCTACTTGATCATGGTGGATGATCGTTTTGATGTCTTCTTGGATTCGGTTGGCAAGAATTTTATTGAGTATTTTTGCATCGATGTTCATAAGGGAAATTGGTCTGAAGTTCTCTTTCTTTGTTGGATCTTTGTGTGGCTTTGGTATCAGCGTAATTGTGGCTTCGTAGAAGGAATCGGGTAGTGTTCCTTCTGTTTCTATTTTGTGGAATAGTTTGAAGAGTATTGGTGTTAACTCTTCTTTGAAGGTCTGGTAGAATTCTGCACTGAAACCATCTGGTCCTGTGCTTTTTTTGGTTGGAAGACTTTCTATGACTCCTTCTATTTCTTTAGGCTTTATGGGACTGTTTAGATGGTCTAGTTGGTCCTGATTTAATTTTGGTATTTGGTATCTGTCAAGGAAATTGTCCATTTCCTCCAGATTCTCCAGTTGTGTTGAGTACAGGCTCTTGTAGTAGGATCTGATGATTTTTTGGATTTCCTCAGTTTCCGTTGTTATGTCTCCCTTTTCATTTCTAAGTGTGTTAATTTGGATACTTTCTCTGTGCCCTTTGGTCAGTCTGGCTAAGGGTTTATCTATCTTGTTGATTTTCTCAAAGAACCAGCTCCTGGTTTTGTTGATTTTTTTGTATGGTTCTCTTTGTTTCTACTTGATTGATTTCGGCCCTGAGTTTGATGATTTCCTGCCTTCTACTCCTCCTGGGTGAAATAGCTTCTTTTTGTTCTAGGGCTTTCAGGTGTGTCATTAAGTTGGTAATGTATGCTCTCTCCATTTTCTTTTTGGAGGCACTCAGGGCTATGAGTTTTCCTCTTAGCACTGCTTTCATTGTGTCCCATAGATTTGGGTATGTTGTGTTTTCATTTTCATTGTGTTCTAAAAAGTCTTTAATTTCTTTCTTTATTTCTTCCTTGACCAAGGTGTCATTGAGTAGAGTATTGTTCAATTTCCACGTGTATGTGGGTTTTCTGTTGTTTCTGTTGCTATTGAAGACCACTTTTATTCCATAGTGATCAGATAGGAGGCATGGGATTAGTTCTATCTTCTTATATTTGTTGAGGTCTGTCTTGTGACCAATTATATGGTCGATTTTGGAGAAGGTACCATGAGGTGCTGAAAAAAAGGTATATTCTTTTGTTTTAGGATAGAATGTTCTATATATATCAGTTAAATCTAATTGGTCCAAAGCTTCAATTAGTTTCATTGTGTCCTTGTTTAGTTTCTGTTTTCCTGATCGGTCCATTGAGGAAAGTGCAGTGTTGAAGTCACCCACAATTATTGTGTTAGGTGCAATGTGTGCTTTGAGTTTTAATAAAGTTTCTTTTATGAAAGAGGGTGCCCTTGCATTTGGAGCATAGATGTTCAGGATTGAGAGTTCTTCTTGTTGTATTTTTCCTTTGACCAGCAAGAAGTGTCCCTCAGAGTCTCTTTTGATGACTTTGGGTTGAAAGTCAATTTTATCTGATATTAAAATGGCTACTCCAGCTTGCTTCCTGAGACCATTTGCTTGTAAAATTGTCTTCCAGCCTTTTACTCTAAGGTAGTGTTTGTCTTTGACCCTGAGGTGTGTTTCCTGTAAGCAGCAAAATGTAGGGTCCTGTTTACGTATCCAGTCAGTTAGTCTGTGTCTTTTTATTGGGGCATTGAGTCCATTGATGTTAAGAGATATTAAGGAATAGTGATTGTTACTTCCTATCATTTTTGACGTTATTTTTTAAATTTGATTGCTTAACTTCTTTTGGGTTTGATGAAAGGTTACTATCTTGCTTTTTTCAGGGTGAAGTTTCCCTCCTTGTATTGGTGTTGTCCTCCTATTATCCTTTTTAGGGCTGGGTTTGTGGATAGATATTGGGTGAACTTGGTTTTGTCGTGAAATATCTTAGTTTCTCCATCTATGGTGATTGAGAGTTTTGCTGGATATAGTAGTTTTGGTTGGCATTTGTGTTCTCTTAGAGTCTGCATGAGATCTGCCCAGGACCTTCTAGCCTTCATAGTCTCAGGTGAAAAGTCTGCTGTGATTCTGATAGGTCTTCCTTTATATGTTACTTGGCCTTTTTCTCTTACTGCCTTTAATATTCTTTCTTTGTTTAGAACATTTGGTGTTTTGATTATTATGTGACGGGAAGTATTTCTGTTCTGGTCCAGTCTGTTTGGAGTTCTGTAGGCTTCTTGTATATTCATGGGCATCTCTCTCTTTAGGTTAGGGAAGTTTTCTTCCATAATTTTATTGAAGATATTTGCTGGCCCTTTAAGTTGTAAATCTTCACTCTCATCTATGCCTATAATCCTTAGGTTTGGTCTTCTCATTGTGTCCTGGATTTCCTGGATATTTTGGGTTACAAGCTTTTTGCATTTTGCATTTTCTTTAACTGTTGAGTCCATGGTATCTATTGAATCTTCAGCATCTGAGATTCTTTCTTCTATTTCTTGTATTCTGTTGTTGATATTTGCATCTCTGTCCCCTGATTTCTTCCCAAGGCTTTCTATCTCCAAAGTTGTCTCCTTTTGAGTTTTCTTAGTTGTTTCTACTTCTGTTTTTAGATCCTGGATGGTTTTGCTTAGCTCCTTCACTTGCTTGTTTGTGCTTTCCTGTAATTCTTTAAGAGATTTTTGTGTTTTTTCTTTCATGACCTCAGCCTGTTGACCAAAGTTCTCCTGTATTTCTTTAAGAGATTTTTGTGTTTCGTCTTTCATGACCTCAGCCTGTTGACCAAAGTTCTCCTGTATTTCTTTAAGTGTTTTTTGCATTTCCTCCTTGTTGGCTTTTGTATTCTCCTGGATTTCTTTCAATGATTTTTGTGTTTCCCTTGCAAGGGCTTCTAACTTTTGATCCATTTTCTCCTGAATGTCCTTCATGTGTTCCTGTACCAGCATCATGACCAGTGAATTTAAATCCAAATCTTGTTTTACTGGTGTGATGGGGTATCCAGGACTTGCTGGTAGAGGAGAATTTGGTTCAGATGTTGCCATATTGCCTTGATTTCTGTTAGTGACGTTCCTGCGTTTGCCTTTTGCCATCTAGCTCTCACTGGTGTTACTTGGTCTTGTCAGTGCTGGACTCACCAGTGCAAGCTGCCCCTTCCCCGTTGGCCTCTGGTGCACAGCTTACACTCTGCACTGCCTGTAGACAGGGTGCTGTTGTCCAGGCTGTTCAGATCCCGAAGCAGGCACCTGAAGGCTCCCGCTGGGGCCCGCAGGATTTATTGGAGCACACCGACTTCTCCCAGCTGGCCGCCCGGAAGCCCCCACTAGCCTCTTGAGGGACCTGGAGATGTGGCGGCCACCCAGGCTGATCTGAAGCGGAGAGAGTTGAGCTGGGGGCTTCTGCCTGAGGCCTTGCCCCAGATTGTGTCTGTGGACCAGATGGAACCCGTGTGCACCCCCAGGGAGCTCCGAAGGTGAATGTTGCTGTGACCTCCCCTGTGCTCCGCTCACTCCGCTGGGCAGCCGATTTCCCCAACCGGGCTGGCGCACAATAGGTTAGCCTTGTCGCCCGGGCCCTGAGTCCAGGCAAACGCCTGGGAAACCGGGCTGGCGCACACTAGGTTAGCCTTGTCGCCCGGGCCCTGAGTCCAGGCAAACGCCTGGGAGGCCAAGGTCCGAGCAAAGTTCCCCTAGGGCTATGTCTGTTATTTGGGTCCGCCAGGTGACCCGGATGGCGGGCGTGCGCGTCCGCGCTCCCCGAAAGCACCGGGAGAGTCTGTTGTGCTAATAACCTCCTGGGCGGTTTGACACACAGATGGCCCACCAAGCCGCCCAGTTCTTGGGGTCAGTCCTGTGCATTTTGGGGCCTAGACCCCCGTTTTGTTAGCCTCAGGCTACGCTTGTTAGCAGTCTCTGCCCTCCCGAGCACTCTGGCTCCTGTAGGCAAAATGGCGGCGCGTGCGCCGGCCGGGGCAAAAAAAAAAACTCCTGGCTGGGTTGGCGCCCCGATGGCCACTCGAACAGCCCAGGGCCTGGGTGCAGGCCAACGCCCGTCTGGCTCAGACCCCTGCGGTGTTGGGCCTAGGATTATGTTTGTGTACCTCAGTCTGACCGATCTCTGGAGCCCGGGTTCAAGATGGAGGTGAGTCTCTCCTGACTGGCGGGAAGCCGAGTTCTGAAGTGGCTTCCGTGCAGCGAAAGGCTCCGCAGAACCGCAGTTGCTTGCCGCCCGGCTGGTCAGCGAAGGTCAGTGGTCGTGGGCGCAGGGCCTAACTGGACCCTGTGTCGCCTTGGTTCCACCGCTGATGGCCCTTCAGCTGGAGCAGCTTCCAGGTCTTCCTTTATATGTTACTTGGCCTTTTTCTCTTACTGCCTTTAATATTCTTTCTTTGTTTAGAACATTTGTTGTTTTGATTATTATTTGATGGCAAGTATTTCTGTTCTAGTCCAGTCTGTTTGGAGTTCTGTAGGCTTCTTGTATATTCATGGGCATCTCTCTCTTTAGGTTAGGGAAGTTTTCTTCCATAATTTTATTGAAGATATTTGCTGGCCCTTTGAGTTGTAAATCTTCACTCTCATCTATGCCTATAATCCTTAGGTTTGGTCTTCTCATTGTGTCCCGGATTTCCTGGAAATTTTGGGTTACAAGCTTTTTGCATTTTGCATTTTCTTTAACTGTTGAGTCCATGGTTTCTATGGAATCTTCAGCATCTGAGATTCTTTCTTCTATCTCTTGTATTCTGTTGTTGATATTTGCATCTCTGTCCCCTGATTTCTTCCCAAGGCTTTCTATCTCCAAAGTTGTCTCCCTTTGAGTTTTCTTAGTTGTTTCTACATCTGATTTTAGATCCTGGATGGTTTTGCTTAGCTCCTTCACTTGCTTGTTTGTGCTTTCCTGTAATTCTTTAAGAGATTTTTGTGTTTCCTCTTTCATGACCTCAGCCTGTTGACCAAAGTTCTCCTGTATTTCTTTAAGTGTTTTTTGCGTTTCCTCCTTGTTGGCTTTTGTATTCTCCTGGATTTCTTTCAATGATTTTTGTGTTTCCCTTGCAAGGGCTTCTAATTTTTGATCCATTTTCTCCTGAATTTCTTTAAGTATGTCCATTATGTGTTGCTGTACCAGCATCATGACCAGTGATTTTAAATCTCAATCTTGTTTTACTGGTGTGATGGGGTATCCAGGACATGCTGGTAGAGGAGAATTGGGTTCAGATGTTGCCATATTGCCTTGATTTCTGTTAGTGAAGTTCCTGCGTTTGCCTTTTGCCATCTAGTTCTCCCTGGTGTTAGTTGGTCTTGTCAGTGCTGGACTCACCAGTGCAAGCTGCCCCTTCCCAGTTGGCCTCTGGTGCACAGCTTACCTCCTGCACTGCCTGTAGACAGGGTGCTGCTGTCCAGGCTGTTCAGATCCCGAAGCAGGCACCTGAAGGCTCCCGCTGGGGCCCGCTGGATTCACTGGAGCACAACGACTTCTCCCCGTTGGCCACCCGGAAACCCCTCTAGCCTCTTGCAGGACCTGGAGATGTGGTGTTGCCGCCCAGGCTGATCTGGATCCGGAAGTGGAGAGAGTTGAGTTGAGGGCTACTGCCAGAGGCCTCAGGACCGGGACCCAAGTTCTGGGCAGTAGGAGCAAGCCTAGCTGCGAGCTTCCAGACTGCCTCTGGGTGCACACTGGGTCCCCCGCACTTCCTGGAGACCTAGTGCTGTGGCCCTGGCTGTTCAGATCCCAAAGCAGGCACCCGAAGGCTCCCGCTGGGGCCCGCTGGATTCACCAGAGCACACCAACTTCTCCCTGCAGGCCGCCCGGAAGCTCCTCTAGCCTCTTGCAGCCTGATGTCATTTCTTTTTCACCAACTTCCCATATATCCCCGTGTTCTTTTCCAGATACCAGTACATTTGTAGCTGCTGGCAACAACAGTCCATATTTCCTATATAGAAACTGTATTTCCAGATTTAGAAAATAATATGCCCACAAAGAATCCATAGCATGTTGGAATCTACGATTCAAAAATGGTTTTTAAAGCTGATTTAAAGTCAAATGCCAAGTTTTCAACTAATTACATAAACATCTAAAAATGTATTTTAACTAATGTTACCATTTTCACAATGAAACCACAAAACATGACTGACAAACAGAAATCTTGTAAGTTGAGTTCATTGGAACCAAAATAAGATGACATGTTATCAATGCTATCTCATAGCATTAGCAAGAAACCCTTAGTAAAGGAACTACATGAGCAGATAGCTGGATGACAGTAAATAAATGCCTAAAGGAGTATTCAGCTTCAACAGTTAATGAGTTGAGTTGTGAAGGAAGAGTGGAGGAGCTGTAAGGTAGCTTAAAGCATCCTCCAGACACACAACAGCAGGCACATTTGAAAGTTCTATATGGTATATTAAAAATTAGCTCAGATTGAATAGCCAAAGATCATTTGAACATAAAGAACAAAGATAACAGTCTCATATCACATCATAGTGGGCTTAAATAAAGCTATATTAATTGGGATGACATGTTATTGGCAAGAAGATAGAGAGCAATATCCCAATTTTGAGCCACAGAAATTAAACCTACTAATTTGTACCCAAGTGTTGCTTCTAATGTGCATAAGATAACATACTAGATGTTATTTATCATCAGCTAACTATTAGGCTACTTCTCCATGTTTGAAGTACCATGAGATATATGCTGTGTAATAAATGTGTAGAAGATTCTATGTTAATATCTCTACTAAAACATGGATTATGGACTAATTTAGATAACACTTTTTATTCTTGTTGGTATTCTGTCTGAGCTCCACCCCACTCTTACCTAGCAACAGCCAGGTATGCCCCACCCCATAGACCTGGCCCACTATAAAAGGGTCTACTTGGCCATCCTCTCTCTCTCATCACTCTCTCTCATCGCTCTTGCCTCTTGGCACTATCAATGAAAGGCCCCCGAATTGGGGAAACCATCACTCAAGTCTCAGGATAGGGTAACGCCCAGCGCCCCAGAAATTCACGAGAGACCATTCTTGATGCAAGTACGGAGGAGGTTTATTCGGGGAACCAGTACATTGGGGTCGAGCTCATAACACTCACAGGAGCAGAGGAGTTCAACCCTAAGTAACTGACATCAGGGGTATTTAAAGGGGGAAAATCACAAGGCAAGGGGTGGAGGACAAATCATGCAAGGAACGGGGAAGTACAGAATGAGGAAGTCAGGCCCTAGTTTATGCCTTAAGAAAGGTTAGAGATTATCTTGAGCAACCAGCCTTGGGGAATTACATAGTTAAACTTTGAGCAGGATGCCAGATGTGTCAAGAATGTGGTGAAGTAGTTCCTGGAACAAGGTGTGCTACCTTTTTCAAGATGAAAGCAGAAAAACAAGTCAATCTGTGCTTGACTGAAAGGAGAAAAACAAGTTACTCTGTGCTGGGCTAGTTGCTAGGGATCTAAAAACATTGAGTTGGGGTCTCTCATCACCTCCCTGTCCATCTTCGGCTCTCTTCCCCTCCCTCTCTCTCCACATGGTCAAGGCCAGCCTCCACTCCTCTCCACTTCTCTACTCTACTCTCTATTTTCTCTCTCCCTCTCTCTCTCACTCTTTCTCTCTCTACCCCCTCTCTCTCTCTGCCCCCTTTCTCTCTCTCTCTCTCTCTCTCTCTCTCTTTCTGTGCCTCTGAGAGACCCCCAACTCAATGTTTTTAGACCTCTAAACAACTAGCCCAGCACAGAGTAACTTGTTTTTCTGCTTTCAGCTTGAGAAAGATAGCCCACCCTGTTCTAGTTGCAATGTTTAACTATACAATGACCCAAGGTCGTTTGCTCCAGATAATCTCTAACCTTCCTTACTTCCTCATTCTGTACTTCTCCATTCTGTGCCTGTTTTGTCCTCCACCCCTTGCCTTGTGAATTGTGTCCTCCAACTCTTGTCTTGTGATTTTTCCCCTTTAAATACCTCTGACTTCAGTTGCACAGGGTCCTCAGTCCTCTACCCCTGTGCGGTGTATGGCTGTGGAACCCAGAATTCTGGAATAAAGAAATCCTCGTGCTATTGCATCGAGACCATTTCTTGCGAGTGATTTGGGTGTTGCCTTCTGAGGTGTGGGGTGCTGGGGCACCGTCAGTTTTGGGGGGGGGGGTCTTATATTTTCTTGGTGCATGGGCCAGGAAGTGTGACTTTCCTTCACATGCGAGAACCAACTCAGAGGTAAAGGGGATCACCTCTGGAATGTGTGCTGGCTGGTGTCTGTGTCCTGAGTGTCTGTACTGCTCTGTTTTCTGTATCTGAGGAGAAGTGCATTTTCGGTGGACAGCTGTCCTCTTGGGTTCGTAAGAACCAGAGGACCATGGTGAGCAGATGTGCTCTGTACCACAGGCTGCGGCCTGGCGAGACATTCCCGGGTATTTTGGGGGGACTCCAGACACCCTGGAATATTCCCATCTGAATGTCGGAGAGGACTCGGTAGTTCTACTGAAAAGGAGAACTTATACACCCTCCTGGCCATCTGGTTTTCTGATCTGGTTCTGTCCATCTCAGTGGAGGTGAATACTTGGGATTTTTGTGTGTCTCTGTCAACAGTTTGACCACTAGATGGGTGCCACAGTTTGTTTTCTGTCTCTCTCACTGTGTGTCAAAGTCTGAGTCTATAAGCCTTTATGAAAATTTTGGTTTTGCTTTCAAGCTTCTGGAGCTCAGAGAGCCTGTCTGGTGCAGGGCTTGCCTGGCAGCTGCTAGAGTCGAGACTGTGAGGGTCTGGAGGAAGCTTTAGACCTGGGAGAGAGCTGGATAAGGCTTGCCTCCATCTGTAAACAACAAGTCAGTAATGGTGGAAGCCATGCTTTGCTGAAATCTGTTTTATCTGATCCCTGCTATGTGTGCAGGGACGCCTGGTGTCTGAAACTGGGCCCCTCTAGGGGCAAATTGTGTGATTTTCCTTGCTCTGTGTTCTTGAATCTAGAGGCCTGATGGTGGCAGGGTCAGGTTGTCTATGTGGTGTTGTTTTGTTTCGTGTTTTGTGTTCTTGGATTTAGATGGACGATATTATTTTGACTTTGACTGAAAAGCAACTCTGTGGCACCAAAATCAGGTCACATGACTCAAGTGCGCCTCAAGCACACCAACTTAGAACAAAAGGAGAGACAAAATATTTGGGCTATGACGCTCCCTGAAAAGGAAAACAAGTCTTAACAAGATGTTCAATGTGGCAGGTGCAAATGGATTATTTCTTTTATTTTAACTTGTTTAAATTGTTATGATCGATGTGATGTTAAACTTTGTGGTTATATTGTTCCTCTGGGAGAGAGGTCAAAATAAGGGAGATCTCCAGAAGACTAGATTCTAAAATATTAAGTGAAAAAAAAATCTGTCTTTGTGATACTAATATCTTTATAATTGGTATTAAGTTCAAGGCGTATGTTCTTATTTGATACAGGGTTTATTTTGATAGAAAATCAAGGTTTTCATTGGTATAAATACTAAATTTGAAAGTACAGAATTCACACCCAGTCTTTGTTATTATTACTGATCTGAGATGTTTAAGCCTATGAGTTTAGGGCTAAATAGAAATATAAGGCTCTGAGTTTATTGTTACAGTGTTTTCTAGATTTTAATCAGAAATACCTGAAGATAGTTTAAGTGACAACAGTCCACATTACTTTACATAGATAGTTGGTTTTCAAAAACATCAAAAATCCATGGTATATGATGATTAAGTCTTAAAATCTGTGTTAAGCTTTCTATATATTTTCAGTTGATATTGGTCACTCTCAGATTTCTCATGGTATTGAAGACTGTTAGTCTCATAGACAGCCCAAGCGGTTTAATCCTGAGAATGCTGATATAAATTTAAATAAATGATTTTCAAGTGACATAAAATTTAAAGCAAGGACATGAATCAATTCTTACAATGTTAATTCTTAAGTGTTAATTCTGACAGTCTTTTAAGATAATACAGATGAAAGGGTTCTGTTTCATTGACAGGGATGATAAACTAGGTGTTATACCTATCTTATAGTTTATAATTTACAAAATGGTAATAATTATGCTCAATTGATATTTAGAGAGGACCACAGAGTGGAGTAGGAGAGGACCTGAGACCACCTATCCTGATACCATGGTAGCTTTTTCACTAAGGATATATTTCCCAAGAGACTAATCAATCTCTTTGCGACTGTTTTATTTGTAATACAGGAAGCCAAAGGGATTACCCCCTCAGACAAAAGGTAAGAGGCACCTAAAAGAATAACACACCAGACTCCATTGGCAGGTCTCTAGGGCATGGTTGCCCACAAATTTGGCCAAGGTATGTAAGGTTGAGCAGGTACCAGGTGAGTCACCTACAGCTTTTCTAGGGCAGCTCATAGAGGCATTCTGCCAATATACATGCTATGAATCCAGGGGCTCAGAATATAAAGCTACTATGACAATGGTTCTTATAGACAGGGCTAGTAGAGATATCAGGACAAAGCTTCAGAGGCTAGAGGGATTTAGTGCAGGTTGCTGAGAAGGTCTGTAGAAGGATTTAATAGTATAGGTTATTGAGAAAGTCTATAGAGAGATTTAGTACAGTTTGCTGAGACAGGGAGTCAGAGGAGGAGAAGAAACAAAGAAAAAGAAAGAAAATGACAGAGAAGGAAGAAAGCTGCAGAGAATCCTGGCTATAATAGTTAGAAAAAGCAGAAAAGGGAGACAGAAAAGGACAAGTGTGCATACTAAAAGGAAAGAGGCCACTGAGCCAGAGTGTGCCCTAAGAAATAGAAGCCAGGAGCAGGAATTCCCAGGTCTTGGAAAAAGTGCCCCCAAATGGCAAACCCAGGCTTAGCCCTGGGTGAAGACAGTGACTAGGGGAGATGGGTTTTCTCATCACCTGCCCCAACCCAGCATAACTGTGGGAGTAAAAGAGAAACCCACTCAGTTCTTGGTGGACACAAGGGCTCAACACTCGGTATTCTAAGCCAATGTGCTGTTTCCAAGAAAAGAACTTGGATCCAAGAAACACCTGACACCAAAATGTATTCATGGACTACCCGAAGAACAGCGGACCTAGGGATGGGATGGGTAGCCCATTCATTTAGGGTCACCTCAGACTGTTCCTACTCTCTGTTGGAGTAAGACATACTCTCCAAAATGGGGAGGGGGCAGATATGCTTGCTGCCCAACGGGCCGCAGCTAACTGGCCCAAAAAGAGAGACTGACCCCTGCTGAAAGTTGCTACAGACCAGAGCAGCTTTCTCCATGATGGTAGCAGGTGCTGCTATGGTGGATGGCACAAATGTCATCTAAGTAGAAGAATCTTTACCCCCTGGCATGTCAACGCAGAAAGTGGAGCTCATTGCCCTCACCAAGACCTTGAAATTTGGAACCAGCAAGAAAATCAACATCCACATGGATAACAGGTATGCCTTTGCCACAGCCCATATCCACAGGGATATATGCCAAGAGGACTTCTCACATCAGAGGAAACCAACAGGAAATCTTGGATCTCTTAGATGTTCTAATAAAGTCAGCCACTGTGAGTATTCACTGCCCAGGATGTGCAAAGGGAAAAGACTCAATGGGCAATAACCAGGCAGAGCAAGTGGCTCCAGGAATGGATATGCAGGAGCCTATACTGATTATGGGTCTGTAAGAGACACCCATTGGGAAATGGAACAGAATGAAGGAATAGCCTCACTTAAAAAGAACTGAGATTGCTAACCACCCTACCAACTATTACCAAGAGAGGGTACACACAAGAAGGGAGAACTATACTCCCTAGAAAGTAAGCCAAAGACTCACTAGGCCAAATGCACAGATGGACTCATTTAGGGAACAAAAAAAAAAAAAAAAAAAAAAAAAAAAAAAAAAAAACCTGTCCTGGCAGTTAAGGGACCAAACGTATATATTTATGACTCAGGTTTTAGGCTAGAGAGATAATAGAACAGTGTAAGATATGCCAGCAAGTTAATGATTATGCAGTAAAGAGTAAACGGGGCAAAAGACTGAGAAGAGAACAGCCTAGAGTACATTAAGAAATTTTATAAAAGCTAAGGCAGGAGAATATGGTTATAAAATATCTTCCAGCATTTATAGATACTTTTCTCTAGATGGATTGAAGCAGGAAATAGCTGCCAAGGTTAGAAGAAATTTTTCTAAGTTTCAGAGTGCCCAAGGTAATTAGATCAGACAATGATTCTGTTTTTGTTTCTAAGATAAGTCAGAAATTGACAGAGATATTGGAGACTAATTGGAAACATTATTGTATGTACTGTCCCCATGGCTCAAGGCAGGTAGAGAAAATAAACAAAACCCTATGAGAGACCTTAACTAAATTGACCTTGGAGACTGGCTCAGGCTGGGTGGTGCCTCTCCCCTTGTTTCTGAAGAGTCCCTGTCATTTTAACCTGACCCCCCTAGAACTCCTCTTTGATACCCCAACTTCTTTGGTGTCCACTAGGCCCTCCCAGGAGGTGTCCCACTGTATATGATTTTCCTTAAATGCTCCAGGCATGCCAGAGACTCCTCACTGCTTCCAGATAGGTGACTGGATCTGTATAAGAAGGCTTCAGGAACTGTTGCTGGAACCCTGATAAAAGAAACCCTCATCAAATTGAGCACAGAGATTGATATTAATGATTAGATAGCTCTCCTACCCTTTTTGCTTAAGGCTTTTGTTTTCTAGGCTCAAGGCCCTCAAGTGAGTGAGGCAGCAAATGTGGAAGCAGCTCCAGGAGGCCTACTCAAGAGAAAGAGACTTGCAAGTCCCACATCACTTCCAATTTGGAGATTCAGTCTACATTAGACACCACTGCGCAGAAAATCTTGAGTCTTGGTGGAAAGGCCCTTATCTTGTACTCTTGACCACCTTGCTTTCTGCTTTGATGAGATCCTTTGTAATTTCACTCCTTTTGCTTACAGTTGGAACCTGTATGATTAACCGGTTAATAGTTTTTATTAGGGACCTAATAAGTGCTGTGCAGATACTTATGCTACGCCAACAATATCAGAGATTAGGGCAGGAAAATCTAGAATATATAGAGTCAGAGTTTAGTTCTATAGTTCTAACATTAGAACTATTAACAAGAGGAGTGGGGAATGAGAGACCCCCCCCCCAACTCAATGTTTTTAGACCTCTAAACAACTAGCCCAGCACAGAGTAACTTGTTTTTCTGCTTTCAGCTTGAGAAAGATAGCCCACCCTGTTCTAGTTCCAATGTTTAACTATATAATGCCCCAAGGACGTTTGCTCCAGATAATCTCTAACCTTCCTTACTTCCTCATTCTGTACTTCCCCATTCCATGCATGTTTTGTCCTCCACCCCTTGCCTTGTGAATTGTGTCCTCCAACCCTTGTCTTGTGATTTTTCCCCTTTAAATACCTCTAACTTCAGTTGCACAGGGTCCCCAGTCCTCTACCCCTGCACGGTGTATGGCTGTGCAACCCAGAATTCTGGAATAAAGAAATCCTCATGCTATTGCATCGAGACCATTTTTTGCGAGTGATTTGGGTGTTGCCTTCTGATGTGTGGGGTGCTGGGGCACCCTCGGATTTTGGGGGTCTTACATCTCCACTATACCATTAACTCCCATCCTCTGCCCTGAATAAACTCTATTCTGTACCATGTCTATGTACATGTGGTCCCTCAGGGGAAGGAAATATCTGGGCATGGGCCCCGCCTAGGCAAGGCCTTCTTGCACACTGCCATGCCACACTCCCTAAACTCTTCTCTGTCTTTTTATGTCCCGTTCCATTCTAACTTGAGAATAGTATGTATTTTACATTGTTTTCAACTTAACTACAGATAAAAAAAATTATATGTATCAGAAAAAACCAACACTTGCAAAGTTATAAGTAAATATTTAAATTTAAACGCACCAGGAAGGAAATGGAGGAACTAAAGCTATTCCCTAATTAACACAAAGATTTGAAGGGTGGAGTCAGAATCACAAGAATAAGATGTTAGATTCCAGGCTTTTAGAGTATATAATTTGAGGCATGAGAAAAAGTCTGCAAGTCTGAACCTTGCAGGACGTGCACGAAAGTATCTCCATTCTCTTCCAGCAGATGCACCTTCACAAAGATGAGAATTGGAGGCTGTAATCAACCTTTTCTCTTACTACTTACACAGAAAGAATTGTCTCAGTCCCAAAATGGGCAGTTTACGTTGCATGACCACATGATGTATACAATATTTTTTAAGCATCTCTGACTTATAAATCTGTTGGTAAAGATTTCTTTATTACCAAAAAGTACAAGATTCTAAGTATTCTACTAAAAGCTTTCTAGTAATGGATAGTTTCATATTTTCACATTCACCACTAAGGTTTGTTTTTAAAGGAGCAAATATCCAAAGTAAAGGAGACTGGGTTGATTAACTGCTGTATAACAGTTTCCTCCCTGACATAATGCTATCATTTAAAAATATTCTGTACTCAGGAGTAGTGAAATACACATTTTTTGATTTCTGGAATTGTCATAAATTTCAGAAGACTGAAATCTTATGAAACAGATTTGGCAATGTCATCTGAACCTGGGCAGAAAAAAATCAACATTTTTTAAAAGAGTTGAAAATTCTTTCTTTAGCTCTGTACCCCCATTTTTAATAGGGTTATTTGGTTCTCTGGCATCTAGCTTCTTGAGTTTTTTGTATATATTAGATATTCACCCTCTGTCTGATTTAGGATTAGTAAAGATCTTTTCTCAATTTGTTTTTTGCCTTTTTGTTCTATTGATGGTGTCCGTTGCCTTATAGAAACTTTGTAGTTTTATGAGGTCCCATTTGGCAATTCTTTATCTTAGAGCATAAGTTATTAGTGTTCTGTTCAGGAAATTTTCCTCTGTTTCGATGTGTTTAAGGCTCTCCCCCTCTTTCTTCTCTAATAGTTTCAGTGTTTCTGGTTTTATGTGGAGGTCTTTGATCCACTGGACTTGAGCTTTGTTCAAGGAGATAAGAATGGGTTGATTTGCATTCTTCTGCACACTGACAACCAGTTGAAACAGCCCCATTTGTTGAAAAGGCTTTCTTCCACTGGATGGTTTTAGCTCCTTAGTCAAAGATCAAGTGACCAGAGGTGTGTGGGTTCATTACTGGGTCTTCAATTCTATTCCATTGATATACCTTCCTGTAACTGTACCAATTTGATGTAGGTTTTATCACTATTGCTCTGTAGTACTGCAGGAGGTCCAGGATACTGACTCCCGCAGAAGCAGAAGTTCTTTTATTGTTGAGAATAGTTTTAGCTATCCTAGAATTTTTGTTATTACAGATGAATTTGGAAATTGCTCCTTTTAACTCGATAAAGAATTGAATTGGAATTTTGATGGGGATTGCATTGAATCTGTATAATGCTTTTGGCAAGATGCCTATTTTTACTATATTCATCCTGCCAATCAACAAGCATGGGAAATCGTTCCATCTTCTGAGGTCTTCTTCAATATCTTTCGTCAGAGACATGACGTTCTTGTCATACAGATCTTTCACTTATTTGGTTAGAGTCACACCAAGATACATTTTATTGTTTGTAACTATTGTGAAGGGTGTCATTTCCATAATTTATTTCTCAATATGTTTATCTTTTGAGGATAGGAAGTCTACTGATTTGTTTGAATTAATTTTATATCTGGCCACTTTGCTGAAGTAGTTTAGCAGCTGAAGGTGATCTCTGGTGGAGATTTTGGGTCACCTTAGTATACTATCATATCATCTGCAAACAGTAATAGTTTGACTTCTTCCTTTTCAATTTGTATACCTTTGACATCATTCTTTTATTTTCTAATTGCTAGAGCTAGAATTTTAAGTACTTTATTGAACAGATAAGGAGAGAGAGCAGCCTTCTCTAGTCACTGATTTTAGTGGGATTGCTTCAATTTTTATCCATTATTTTGTTGTTGGCTACTCAATTGCTGTATTTTGATTTTGCTATGTGTAGTTATGGGTCTTGAATTCCTATTCTTTCCAAGACTTTTAACATGAAAGGATGCTAAATTTTGATAAATGCTTTTTCAGCATCTAATGAAATGTCCATAGGGTTTTTGTTCTTTGAGTTTGTTTATGTAGTGGATTACATTGATGGATTTCCATATATTGAACTATCCCTGCACCCCTGGGATGAAGCCTACTTGGTCGTGAAAAATGATCATTTTGATGCATTCTTGGATTCAATTGGCAAGAATTTTATTGAGTATTTTTGCATCAATACTCATAAGGGAAATGGGTCAGAAGTTCTCTTTCTTTGTTGGATCATTGCATGGTTCAGTATCAGCATAATTGTGGCTTCATAGAACAAGTTGGGTAGTATTTCTTCTGTTTCCATGTTGTGTAATAGTTTGAAGAGTACTGGTGTTAGGTCTTCTTTGAAGGTCTGATAATAAAATCATCTGGTCCTGTGCTTCTTTTGGTTGGAAAAATTTCAATTACTGCTTCTATTTCTTTAGAGGTTATGAGACACTTCAGATGGTCTATCTGATGCTGATTTAACTTTGGTAATTGGAACCTGTCTAGAAAATTGTCCATTTCATCCAGATGTTCATGTTTTGTTGAGTATAGGCTTTTGTAATATGATCTAATGACTTTTAATTTCCTCAGTTTCTGTCATTATTCTCCCTTTTCTTATTTTCTTTTGTTTTTTTCTTTTTTGTTTTTGGTTTCAACAGCAAAAGCATTTAGTGATTCTCTTTTTTTATACGATATATTTTTAATTTACATTACAATTGATTTCCCCTTTTCTAGCCCCCCACTCCCAAAAAGTCCCATAAGCCCCATTACCTCCCCCTGTTCTCCCACCCACCCCTTCCCACTTCCCTGTTCTGGTTTTGCTCTAGACTGCTTCACTTACTCTTTCCAGAACAAGGGGCCACTCCTCCGTTCTTGTTGTGCCTCATTTGATGTGTGGATTATGTTTTGGGTATTCCAGATTTCTAGGTTAGTATCCAATTATTAGTGAGTGCATACCATGATTGATCTTTTGAGACTGGGTTACCTCACTTAGTATGATGTTCTCCAGCTCCATCCATTTGCCTAAGAATTTCATAAGTTCATTGTTTCTAATGGCTGAATAGTACTCCATTGTGTAGATATACAACATTTTTTGCATCCACACTTCTATTGTGGGATACCTGGGTTCTTTCCAGCTTCTGGCTATTATAAATAGGGCTGCTATGAACATAGTGGAGCATGTATCCTTATTACATGCTGGGGAATCCTCTGGGTATATGCCCAGGAGTGGTATAGCAGGATCTACCAGAAGTGAGGTGCCCAGTTCTCTGAGGAACCGCCAGACTGATTTCCAGAGTGGTTCTACAAATTTGCAACCCCACCAGAAGTGGAGGAGTGTTCCTCTTTCTCCTCCAACATTCTTGCCAATGCCTGCTGTCTCCTGAATTTTTAATCTTAGCCATTCTGACTGGTGTAAGGTGAAATTTCAGGGTTGTTTTGATTTACATTTCCCTAATGACTAATGAAGTTGAGCATTTTTTAAGATGCTTCTCAGCCATCCAGAGTTCTTCAGGTGACAATTCTTTGTTTAACTCTGTACCCAATTTGTTAATAGGGTTATATGGTTTTCTGGAGTCTAACTTCTTGAGTTCTTTATATATATTGGATATTAGCCCTCTATTTGATGTAGGGTTGGTGAAGATCTTTTCCCAATTTGTTGGTTGCCCATTTGTCCTTTTGATGGTGTCCTTTGCCTTACAGAAACTTTGTAATTTTATGAGGTCCCATTTGTCAATTCTTGATCTTTGAGCATATGCTATTGGTGATCTGTTCAGAAACTTTCCCCTGTACCAATGTCCTCAAGAGTCTTCCCCAGTTTCTTTTCTATTAGCTTCCGAGTGTCTGGCTTTATGTGGAGGTCCTTGATCCATTTCGAGTTGAGCTTAGTACAAGGAGAGAAGGATGGATCAATTTGCATTCTTCTGCATGCTGACCTCCAGTTGAACCAGCACCATTTGTTGAAAAGGTTATCTTTGTTCCATTGGATGTTTTTAGCTGCTTTGTGGAGGATCAAGTGGCCATAGGTGTGTGGGTTCATTTCTGGGTCTTCAATCCTGTTCCACTGATCTGCCTGCCTGTCACTGTACCAATACCATGCAGTTTTTAATACTATTGCTCTATAGTAATGCTTGATGTCACGGCTACTGATTCCACCAGAATATCTTTTGATGTTGAGAATAGTTTTAGCTATCTTGGGTTTTTTGTTAGTCCAGATGAATTTGAGAATTGCTCTTTCTAACTCTATGAAGAATTGAGTGGGGATTTTGATGGGTATTGTATTGAATCTGTATATTGCTTTTGGCAAAATAGCCATTTTAACTATATTAATCCTGCTGATCCATGAGCATAGGAGGTTTTTCCATTTTTTGAGGTCTTCTTCTATTTCCTTCTTCAGAGTCTTGAAGTTCTTGTCATACAGATCTTTCACATTTGGTAAGAGTCACCCCAAGATACTTTATACTGTTTGTGGCTATTGTGAAGGGTGTCATTTCCCTAATTTCTTTCTCAGCCTGCTTATCCTTTGAGTATAGGAAGGCTACTGATTTGCTTGAGTTGATTTTATAAACTGCCACTTTGCTGAAGTTGTTTATCAGCTGTAGGAGATCTCGAAGTTTTTTGAGTCACTTAGGTAGACTATCATATCATCTGCAAATAATGATAGTTTGATTTCTTCCTTTCCAATTTGTATCCCTTTGACCTCTTTATGTTGTCTAATTTCCCGAGCTAGTACCTCAAGTACAATATTGAAAAGATAAGGATAAAGGGGACATCCCTATCTAGTCCCTGATTGTAGTGGGGTTGCTTCAAGTTTCTCTCCATTTACTTTGATGCTGGCTACTGGTTTGCTGTATATTGCTTTTACTATGTTTAGGTATGGGCCTTGAATTATTGTTCTTTCTAAGACTTTAAGCATGATAGGATGCTGAATTTTGTCAAATGCTTTTTCAGAATCCAATGAAATGTCCATGTGTTTTTTTTTTCCTTTGAGTTTGTTTATGTTGTGGATTGCATTGATGGATTTCTGAATATTGAACCAACCATGAATTCCTGGGATAAAACCTACTTGATTATGGTGGATGATCGTTTTTATGTGTTCTTGGATTTGGGTGGCAAGAATTATATTGAGTATTTTTGCATCGATGTTCATAAGGGAAATTGGTCTGAAGTTCTCTTTCTTTGTTTGATCTTTGTGTGGTTTTGGTATCAGCATAATTGTGGCTTCATAGAAGGAATTGGGTAGTGTTCCTTCTGTTTCTATTTTGTGGAATAGTTTGAAGTGTGTTGGTGTTAAGTCTTCTTTGAAGGTCTGATAGAATTCTGCACTGAAACCATCTGGTCCTGTGCTTTTTTTGATTGGAAGACTTTCTATGACCCCTTCTATTGCTTTAGGGGTTATGGGACTGTTTAGATGATCTATTTGGTCCTGATTTAATTTTGGTATTTGGTATCTGTCTGGAAAATTGTCCATTTCCTCCAGATTCTCCAGTTGTGTTGAGTATAGGCTTTTGTAGTAGAATCTGATGATTTTTTGGATTTCCTAAGTTTCTGTTGTTATATCCCCCTTTTCATTTCTAATTTTGTTAATTTGGATACTTTGTCTGTGCCATTTTGTCAGTCTGGCTAAGGGTTTATCTATCTTGTTGATTTTCTCAAAGAACCAGTTCCTGGATTCATTCATTCTTTGTATGGTTCTAGTTGTTTCCACTTGATTGATATCAGCCCTGAATTTGATGATTTCCTGTTTTTACTCCTCCTGTGTGAATTGGCTTCTTTTTGTTCCAGGGCTTTCAGGTGTGTCATTAAACTGCTAGAGAATACTCTCTCCATTTTCTTTTTTTAAGCACTCATGGCTATGAGTTTTCCTCTTAGCACTGCTTTCATAGTGTCCCAAAGATTTGTGTATGTTGTGCCTTCATTTTCATTCAATTCTAAAAAGTCTCTGATTTCTTTCTTTATTTCTTCTTTGGCCAAGGTGTCATTGAGTAGAGTATTGTTAAGCCTCCATGTATATGTGTGCTATTTTTTGTTTTTGTTCCTATTGAAAACCACACTTACTCCATAGTGATCTAATAGGAGGCATGGGGTTAGTTTAATTTTCTTATATTTGTCGAGGTCTGTCTTGTGACCAATTATATGGTCAATTTTGAGGTGTTGAGCAAAAGGTATATTCTTTTGCTTTAGGGTGAAATGTTCTATAAATATCAGTTAAATCCAATTGGTCCAAAGCTTCAATTAGTTTTACTGTGTCTCTGTTTTGTTTCTGTTTTCCTGACCGGTCCATTGAGGAGAGTGGAATGTTGAATTCCCCCACAATTATTGTGTTAGGTGCAATGTGTGCTTTGAGCTTTAGTAAAGTTTCTTTTACGAATGAGGGTGCCCTTGTATTTGGAGCATAGATGTTCAGAATTGAAAGTTCTTGGTGGACTTTTTTCTTTGACCAGCAAGAAGTGTCCTTCTGTGTCTCTTTTGATGACTTTAGGTTGAAAGTCAGTTTTATCTGATATTAGAATGGATACTCTGGCTTGTTTCCTGAGACCATTGGCTTGTAAAATTTTCTTGCAGCTGTTTACTCTAAGATAGTTTTGTCTTTGACACTGAGGTGTGTCTCCTGTATGCAGCAAAATGTAGGGTCCTTATCTAGTCTGTTAGTCTATTTCTTTTTATTGGAGATTTGAGCCCATTGATGTTAAGAGATATTAAGGAATAGTGATTATTACTTCCTATCATTTTTGATGTTATTTTTATATTTGAGTGGTTATCTTCTTTTGGGTTTGATGAAGGAAGTAACTATCTTACTTTTTCCAGGGTGTAGTTTCCCTCCTTGTGTTGGAGTTTTCCTCCTATTATTCTTTGCAGAGCTGGGTTTGTGGAGAGATATTGTGTAAATTTGGTTTTGTCATGGAATATCTTGGTTTCTCCATCTGTGGTGAATGAGAGTTTTGCTGGGTATAGTAGTCTTGGCTTGTTGGATTTCATAGCTGCCTGCAGCTATTATGAACTGGGTTGCTGGAACAGAAGCTGAGGGATGGATAGGGAAGGGGCAAAAAGAAGAAGGGCCAAGACAATATTTCACTGATCAAAGCCAGAAACTTTAATGGCACCAGACTTTTTAACAGTTTGGGCAAGCCCTTCCCCCCAGACTCTGGGCTGAGTTCCGGTGGAAGTTGTCTAGCTTCTCTTGGAGGTCCTTGTCTTGACTCTCAGGCAGCTGGATGGGTCACCTGCTTAATTCAGGAATTCCTAGACCTGGAGGAACAATGAACTTAACCTTTACTTCGAGCACTCCATCCTAGGTGGAGCAGGATCCTGGCTATCTGGGAGAAATTAACCTTGACCATAGTCAAGTACACTCTTAGCACTCCACCCAAGGAAAAAAAATTCCTGCTTTAACCTACTTCCCTATTATGTCCTAAAGGCAGATTCCTGCCCGAAACCAGGGATTGTCCTTGACCAATGTCAAACTCCAACCAAGTGCATGACTGCCCCAATATGGCTCTGTACATTGGCTGATATTTGTGTTCTCTTAGAGTCTGCATGAGATCTGCCCAGGATCTTCTAGCTTTCATGATCTCTGGTGAGAAGTCTGGTGTGATTCTGATAGGGCTTCCTTTATATGATACTTGGCCTTTTTCTCTTACTGCCTTTAATATTCTTTCTTTGTTTAGTGCATTTTGGGTTTTGATTATTATGTGACTAGAGGTATTTCTGCTCAGGTCCAGTCTGTTTGGAGTTCTGTAGGCTTTTTGTATATTCATGGGCATCTCTCTCTTTAAGTTGGGAAAATTTTCTTCCATAATTTTGTTGAAGATATTTGCTGGCCCTTTAAGTTGTAAATCTTCACTCTCATCAATGCCTATAATCCTTAGATTTGGCTTTCTCATTGTGTCCTGGATTTCCTGGATATTGTGGGTTACAAGCTTTTTGCATTTTGCATTTTCTTTAACTGTTGATTCCATGGTTTCTATGGTATCTTCAGCATCTGAGATTCTTTCTTCCATCTCTTGTATTCTGTTGTTGATATTTGCATCTATGGCCCCTGATTTCTTCTCAAGGTTTTCTATCTCCAAAGTTGTCTCCCTTTGTGATTTCTAAGTTGTTTCTACTTCTGTTTTTAGATCCAGGATGGTTTTCCTCAGTTCCTTCATTTGTTTGTGTTTTCCTTTAATTCTTTAAGAGATTTTTTTTCCTGTCTTCTTTTCTTTTCTTTTTTTTATTATTATTCGATATAATTTATTTACATTTCAAATGATTTCCCCTTTTCTAGCCCCCCCACTCCCCGAAAGTCCCGCAAGCCCCCTTCTCTTCCCCTGTCCTCCCACCCACCCCTTCCCACTTCCCCGTTCTGGTTTTGCTGAATACTGTTTCACAGAGTCTTTCCAGAGATTTTTGTGTTTCCTCTTTCATGACTTCTGCCTGTTGACTCAAGTTCTCCTGCATTTCTTTATGTTTGTGTGTGTGTGTGTGTGTGTGTGTGTGTGTGTGTGTGTGTTTCTTCTTTTTTGGCTTCTATCTCTTGAGCCTTATTCTCCTGAATTTCTTCAAGTGATTTTTGTGTTTCCATTATATGGGTTTTTAGCTTATTCATGTTCCCCTGTATTTCTTTAAGAGATTCATTTATGTCCTTTTTGTGTTCTTCTAGCAGCATCATGACCAGTGATTTTAAATCCAAATCTTGTTTCTCTGGTGTATTGGCATAACCAGGACTTGCTAATATTGGAGTGTTTGGTTCAGACGCTGCCATATTGCCTAGATTTCTGTTAGTAGCATTCCTGCATTTGCCCTTTGCCATCTTGTTCTCTGGCATTAGTTGGTCTTGTCTCTGGCTGCTGTTTGAGCTTCCTGAGAAGCTCTAGGGCTATTTCTGCAACACTGGATGGCTGGGTTTCCCCTGTGGCAGATTGCTGATGTACTGTCCTCCTCTTGTGTGCCTTTGTAGCCCTAGTGTGCTTTGCCCCAGATTGTGTCTCTGAACCAGATGGTGCCCATTTGCTCCTTCAGGGTGTATGCTATGGGACCTTTTTCGAGTGATGATCATTCTGCTGGGCAGCCGAATTCCCAACAGGGTTGGTGCACACAAGGCTAGACTAGCTGCTCAGTCCCTGAGTCTATGCAAAAGTCTGGCAGGCCAAGTTCCAAGCAAAGTTACCCTTGGGCTATGAGTGTTAATTGGGTCTGTCTTGTGGCCAGGATGGTGGTATGAGCAAGCTCCCTGAAAGTGCAGGGAGAGTCTGCTGGTCTAACAACCTCCTGGCTTGGTTGGCACACAGATGGCCCACCGAGCAGCCCAGGTCTTGGGGGCAGTCCAGGTCCTGTCGTGCCTAGACACCCTCCCCCCCTTCCCCCCCAGCTATATTAGCCTGGGGCTATGGCTCTTAGGCGACTTTGCCTGCTAGAACTCTCTGGCCTCCCCTAGTCAAAATGGTGGCGCACAGTGCAGGGCCGGACAAACAACCTCCTGGCCGGGTTGGCACCTCGATGCCCCTCCCAACAGCCCAGGGTCTGGGTGCAGGCCAACGCCCGTAGGGCTTAGACCCCCGAGATGTTGTTCTCAGGTTATGTTTGCGTACCTCAGGCTGTCTGATCTCTCTGGCGTCTGAGAACCAAGATGGCGGAGAGTCTCTCATAACTGACTGGCAGGAGGCAGAGTTCTGAAGTGGCTTCTGTGCGGTGAACGGCGCTGTAAATCTGCCAGCTATGGTCAGTGGTCGTGGGCACAGGGCTTGCCTGGACCATGTCATCTTGGTTCCACTGCTGATGGCCCTTCCTCTGTACCAGCAACTGCTGCTGTTGCTGTTCCTTTTCTTATTTTCTTAATTTGGATACTGCCTCGGTGTCCTCTGGTTAGTCTGGCTAAGGCTTTATCTATCTTGTTGATTTTCTCAAAGAATCAGCTCCTGGTTTTGATTCTTTGTATGGTCCTTTTTGTTTCTACTTGATTGGTTTCTGCCCTGAGTTTGATGATTTCCTGCCACCTACTCCTCTTAGGTGTATTAGATTCTTTGTGTTCTAGAGCTTTCAGGTGTGCTGTTAAGCAGTTATTGCATGTTCTCTCCATTTTCTTTTTGGAGGCATTCAGAGCTGTGAGTTTTCCTCTTAGCATTGTTTTCATTGAGTCCCATAAGTGTTGGTATGTCGTGCCTTCATCTCCATTAAATTCTAAAATGTCTTTGATTTCTTTCCTTATTTTTTTCTTGAGCAAGGTATCATTAAGTAAGTATAGCATTGTTTGACTTACATGTATATGTGTACTTTCTCCTTTTTTTGGTTGCTATTGAAAAACTGAGGAATATGTAATGTCTGAGAAGCACTTAAAGTCATGTTCAACATTCTTAGTAATCAGGGAAATGCAAATCAAAACATCCCTGAGATTTCACCTCACATGAGTCAGAATGGCTAAGTTCAAAAACTCAGGAGACAGCAGGTGCTGGCAAGGATTTGGAGAGAGAGGAAGACTCCTCCACTGCTGGTGGGATTGCAAGCTGTACAACCACTCTGGAAATCAGTTTGGTAGTTCCTCAAAAAATTGGACAGAGTACTCCCGGAGGACCCATTTATACCACTCCTGGGCATAAACCCAGAGGATTTGCCAACATGTAATAAGGACATATGCTCCACTATTTCCATAGCAGCCTTATTTGGAATAGCCAGAAGCTCAAAAGAACCCAGATGTCGCTCAACAGAAGAATGGATACAGAAAATGTGGTACATTTACACAATGGAATACTACTCAGCTATTAAAAACAATGAATTCATGAAATTTATAAGCAAATTTTGGTCTTGTCTCTGGCTGGTGTTTGAGCTTCCTGAGAGGCTCTAGAGCTATTTCTGCAACACTGGATGGCTGGGTTTCCCCTGCCGCAGATTGCTGATGTATTGTCCTCCTCTTGGGTGCCCTTGAAGCCCTAGTGTGCTTTGCCCCAGATTGTGTCAGTGAACCAGATGGTGCCCATTTGTTCCTTCAGGGATGACTAGAAAGTATCATCCTGAGTGAGGTAACCCAATCACAAAAAAAACTCACATGGTAAGTGGATATTAGCCCAGAAGCTTGGAATTACCAAGATACAGTTCACAGACCAAATGAAGCTCAAGAAGAAGGAAGAACAAAGTATGGATACTCTTGTCCTTCTTAAAATGGGAAACAAAATACCCATGTTAGGAGATACAGACACAAAGTGTACCAGACACTGAGGGAAAGACCATCCAGAGACAGGCTCTCATAAGGATCCATCCAATATACAATTACAAAACCCAGACACTGTTGTTGATGGCAACAAGTGCTTGCTGACAGGAGCCTGATATATCTGTCACCTGGGAGGCTCTGCCAGTGCACTATAAATACATTAGGGGAAACTCTCAGGCAACCATAAAACTGAGCACTGGGTCTCCAATGGAGGAGCTAGAGAAAGGACCCAAGGAGCTAAAGGGGTTTGTAGCATCATAGGAAGAACAACAATTTGAACCCCCAGTATCCCCAGAGCTCTCAGGGACTAAACGACCAACCAAAGAGTATACATGGAGGGACCCATGGCTCCAGATGCATATGCAGCAGAGATGCCCTTGGCCCTGAGAAGGCTAGATATCACAGTGTAGGGGAATGCCCAGACAAGGAAGTCAAAGTGTGTGGATTGGTGAGCAGGGTGAGGGAGGAATGGGTTAGGGAATTTTCATGGGGAGGACCAGGAAGGGGGACAGCATTTGAAATGTAAATCAAGAATAAATCTAATGAAAAATATGAATTAAAAAAATTAAATACACACATATAATCAACTTATAGACCAAAAGAAGAGACCTCAAAGTAATCGTTAAAATATTGGAAATTGAATGAAACCTCTAAAACCATGCAGAATCTCCTGCAGAATTGTGCCAAGGAAAAATTAAGATCTTATTTTTTTTTTAAATTAAGGAACTATTTTATGGTTTTATTTTGTCTAAACTTTTTTTTATTCGATGTATTCTTTATTTACATTTCAAATGATTTAGCTGTGATATTTCAGAAGAGAAACAAAGAAAGAAGAGAAGAAGAAGAAGGAGAAGGGGAAGGGGAAGGAAAAGGGAAAGGGAAAAGGACTAGGAAGAGGAAGAATAAGCAGCCTAAAGTGAAAAAGCAAATTACAAAACAGATATTGACCTATATATACAGCAAACTATTACGAGCATTTTAGTGTTCTCTATTTTGGTTTTTTTAGACCAGTGTTTGGTTTTATCCTTGGCTATCTTACTTTCCTTTCCCCTATCCAGATATGATCATATACCCTATTATTTATTTATTTATTTTTTTAGTAGAAGTTGTAAGTTCTCCTCTGCAATCAATGACTTCACTGGCCCGGGGTGGTTAGCTAGATTCCCAGTAACAGGTAAGATTTTTTTCCCTTGCTGAGTGGGTCTTAAGTTCAATTAGCTACCTTTTAATTATTGCCAAGCTATGTACCCCACTACAGCATCCTTAGGGTTATTGTGCTATAGAGTTAATTGTTTAGGACGCTATGTGTCCTAACAGGTTAGGACTGTTGGCTACCTGCCTCTGGTAGAAGTTTACATGACACCTTATGGTACCATGAAAGCTAGTCCTCAAGGAGGATGCATTCAGATAAGTCACACCTCTGAGTATCTGAAATGCATAGTGTCTTCAACAATAGAAACTTAGCATCCAGCCCCATGGATGTGTGACTAGGGCAATATTAATAAACCTCGAATGATCTGGGAATCTCTTGGGCAAACCTGTTATTGGAGTTTTCTTAGGTGGTCTTTGACTCTTGGAGAGAGCATCATTTTTCCACATGAGAAAAATTTCATTAAAAGTACATATGTATATTTTTATATATACATATGTGTAACAGGGATTTTATGTAGATAGCTAAGAATATGATTCCTTATGATGTGTTTTGGCATCCTTACTGTTATTTTATTTTCTTTCCTCTTTCTTTTATATACATTTCCCTCTCCATAAATAGAGCTCCCTTTTCATAGTTTCAATGATCAAGTCACTTTTATCCTGCTATTCTCTTTTTAGTTGCTTTCCTGCCCACACTGTATCTTTTAACTAAAAATATAAAGACCAAAGAAATCAACAAAGCAAATACTCTAAGAGATAAAAATTGTGGGACCAAAAAGTCGCTATTAAGATTATATATTTTTTATATTGGAAGCAATAACATGTACAACTAAAAACATTTTATTTATAAAGTTATTGAAACAATCTTAAAATAAAATATGATAGAAATAATTATTACATCACTAAGTGCTCTGAAAAAGAGATTTCTCTCCAGCCTCAAGAGAAACACTTATTAACTGCTGATGGGCTATAAACTGTGTAACCACTATGCAAACCATGTGGAGATAACTCAAAAAAACTAAAAATATACTCTCTATATAGCAAAGATGTAATACTTACAGGTATATAGCCAAAGCACTCCATATTCTAGTCAAGAGATGAACACTGTAAATCCATAGCCATCTGCTTACAATAAACAGGAAATGAAAAGAGCCCAGATGTTCATGAACTGATGGATGGGCATTAAAAATATGACATATTTACATAGGCAAACATTACTCAGCTCTTTAAAAAACAAAATTATGAAATTTGTGGGTAGATGAATGAAGGTAGGAGTAAACACTCTCACTGAGGTTACCCAGACCCAGCAAAATAAATATTATGATTTCCTCTCATCTGTGGATCTTAGTTTGAATCTTCAGATATTTGTTCTTCATTTGGAATACCCAGAGTTGTCAGGAAATTACTAAGGTACTATAAGGAGTATCTTTCAAAAGAGGGGAGAGAAAATTCACTGCTAAAAAGAGGAAAAAATATAACAAAAAGGAAACACATAAAAGGAAGAGATAAACTGGGAGAGAGAAGAGTAGGTAGAGAAGGGAGAATGGTGAAAAAGAGGTAACTAAAGACATTTAAAAACATACAGAACCTACAACTGTAGAAGCTTCTTAGTACATACATATTATATACATGTACACATATACAGAAAGGAGTTAAAATTGAGTTATTCTATAATGTAACACAATGTTTTATTAAACACCCAAAGCTAACAAATAAAAAGGACAGAGGCAAGCATGGATTGACTCTTTTGGAGCTCTTGGCTACTATGTTCCCCTAAACTCTCAAATACTATAGGCTCTTACCATTGCTTTTAGTTTTCCTCTAGAACTTAATTATAAGATAAAGTTCCTGAATGCAATACATAATTCATTCACAGAACATGGCATGGAAGAACATACATGGCACATTTAACTTTAGAAGTCTCAGAGACCATTGCCAATGGAAAGGCAGAAAGAGTACAAAAGCTAGAGATAGTAGATGACAAAAATGTAACATGACCCTCTGGACACTTCAGGGAAGATGTTAATATGGACTCCTAGTGACTGCAATAGCACACACAAAACCCAAGACAAACCAAAGCATGGAGAGGTAAGTTGCACTCACAATTCTTCCCCAAGCCATGGAGCAGTTGAGATTAAATACTAGGGAATGAAGTAACAGATTTCTCTAAGCATAACGACTGATAAGATGATCACTCTTCAGTGGTAAACCATATATCAAAGAATATTTTAGAAGTACAAATTGGACTTGAAGGGTAGATAGGAAGAGGTGGTATGTTTGGGATATGTTAGGATGCAGAATAAATATAATTACAATGTGTTGTACAAAATTCTCAAAGAACTTATTGGGAAGAAGATAGTGAAGAACAAGGAGAAAGAAAGAAGAGAGGAACTACCTAATATTCAGTAATAAAAAGAATAACTGTACCTGTCCCCAAAGAATCAGACAGCATTGCAGATGAGGAAGAAGAACCTGTATAAGATTCAGAGGTGGTAGATAACTACAAGGGAACGATCTTCTGGACAGCAGTAAGACAGGCTGCACACTGGAACTAACAGCAGCTGTGACAGCATGCACAAATTATGTACAAACCCAAGCCAGACCACATTCCAGCGTGAAAAGGGAGTTCCACCAAAATGTTTACCCTACCGGCAGTCTTTAGTTTCTTGGAAAGTGAGTGCTTTCTCTAAGTGCCTAAGTCCCCTATTCATCCTCCAGTAGAAAGACACACATCTAAGAATATTTGGGCAACAGAAATTGCCATTTATATGTGGGGACATAAGTTTGGGTGGGAAGGAAAGGGGGATGGAGTGAATATGGCCAAAACATGCTATATGAAATTCTCAAGCAGATAAAAATATTGTTTAAAAAGAAGATACCAACATCAAATGTAGTAAGGATGTAGTGTGTGCTACACTTTAATATTCTGTTGTTGATAATGAAAATAGCACAAACAATTTGGGGAAACACAACTAAACTTTTAAGGTGAAACATGTTTCTCTATAAGGCAATAATTCTAGAGTTGTGTATTTATGTGAAAACAATTAGAACATCATCCTCTAGCACATTTACAAGGCTATTATTAGCAGCATCTTTCATCATCAGCTAAAGCTAGAAGAAATCCTAATATCTACCAACAGAAGAACATATAAACTCTGATGGAATCCAACAACACAATAGATAACAATAAACAATGTTGGGAGAATCTCAGCTGTGCAATATTTTGAGTCACCAAAGAGAATACATTTCCATTTATATGAAGTCCTAGAAAAGGCTAAGGTAACCTCTGCTTTAAATTCTAGAAAGTGATTGCTTGTAGGGAGAAAAAAGATTGACTGGAAATGGGATAAGGAAACACCAGATGCAGTTCATTCTGCTTTTATATAGGCATGTTGGTACAGTCATCCAAATATATTGATTTGTATGATTGGAATGTTTGCATTCACTGTGTATATATTTAACCTTGATACTATAAACAGAGATTTAATTTTATTTGGTAGGGTTAGCAATTTTGAAAAGGTGTTTTATATATACCAGCTTGACAAAAACTTAACTGATTTAAGAATAATAGAAGTTATACATGTTTATGAATGTTAAGCTAAGGACACGCTTTACAGATATGGAAAGGCTAGAATGTAGTCTTTAGTTGGCATTGAAATTTGGGATTTACATAAACATGTTGATGTGATTACATATATTTACCTGTATATATATATGTGTGTGTGTGTGTGTGTGTGTGTGTGTGTGTGTGTGTGTGTGTGTGTGTATGAATATATATGTATATGTGTGTATATATATATATATATATATATATATATATGAATGCATGTATGTGATTTGGTGTGTAATGTGTGTGTTTTACATCCTTGCTGAACTTCTGATAAAGGTGTTCAAAAGCAGGCAATTGTCCTTCCTAAGTAATATGTCTGGCATACCAATCTTCCTCTCTCAGGGCCATTGGCCACTGACAGAAAGCAGGGATTTTGAAGGGGAAAACCTAGACCTTTTTCTGTACTGTAAATTACAGGAGCATTTGAGGATGCTGAGGACATATAGAAAGGATCCAGGGTCCACTTTAAGCTGGATCCAACTAATCAAATTTTGCAGAAGTTCAGCATGAAATAATTGCTGATATAAAAGACGTTATGCCCTTTTGAGTAAAATAAAGCCCAACAGTTATTTAAATATACAAACTTCAGCATCAAAAGAGAAAAAGAATGAAGAGCTCTTCTATACTGAAGGAGACAAGACATTGCAGCTGCTAGAAGAGCAGGATCCTCTGTTGAATTCTAGGCCAAAGGGATCAAAAAGAGCTTCAGAGAATTTCACAGTGCTAAAATATGAATAAAGTTGAGACCAGTAAACATAATTATATAATAATTACATTGTCAATAAGTTTCCTGGCTAATAACCATGTTGTGATTATGAAAGAGAATATGTTTAATGAAAAAATACACAACATGGTCTTTACAAATCAATAGGTGCAATCCAACCCATTTATAAGTGACCACGGAAAAGATATGGATGCGTAAATATATGGGTCAAATATATAAGTCAATGTTCATTATTAATGAATTTCACATTTTTTAGTTTGCCTACTCAGTAAAATTTCTTTTAATCCTGAGTCAATACAGTGTTTCTGCAGTCATTTGGGAACACAACTCAGGCAGCCAAATAACTGACTTGCTGGGTACCAGCTGAGGTCAAAGATGAGCACACACTTCTTTTGTGTTGTAAGCATGTTTACTGTTTGTGTGTTTGATTTGGTATGAAGACTATTTAGTGATACATTTTTCATGATGTTCTGCTTTCTCTTGTTTACTCCATAACTGAAAATGAACCTAAACTATGATATAAACTTGCTGTCTCCTGTTGGTAAGAATAAGCGGCCTGTGGTATTCCTTGAAAGAGCTAGCACATGCATTCAAAAAGCTTCATTTAGGAATAAGATAGAAAATCCTCACTTTTAGACCTACATTCAAGTTTAGTAAATATTAAGAGGTTCAAAACAGAAATGTACATAAAACAATGATCAAGTGATTAAAGAAGACCTTTTCTGTTCATACTTTATTTCTCAATACTTTATTTCCCACCAAGTGGTAGCTGTGTGTCCATATATTTCATATTCACAGTAGCTGTATGTGCTATATGTACTATAAATAATGAAAACCAACCCCAATACATGGCAAGTTCAACAGTAATAATGTGTGAATCTGGCATGTGCATTTAGGAATACCACCTGCTACATTGTACCTCCTCTGCAAATTTGAAATGCCATAAATTTCAACCAAAACATCATCTTTTATAAACTATTACCATATGCTTCTACTTTTTATAAGCTCAAAATGGATGCTTTTTCTTTGTATGTCTTAAATTCTGTAGGAATCCATGTATCTATATGGCTTTCTGTGAACAAGTAGACTGAGAGATGGTAGTGTGCTGAAATCCAGGTGCCAGAGGTAATAGAATGTTTGAGCAGAAAAACAAAATAACCAAAACCCACAAATAATAAACTTGATATGTTTATGGCTGTTGGGCCTTAGGGAACATTCTGCCAGGCCATCAGATGAGAAACAGGCAACAAACAAGGAGAGGGTATGCTTATGCTGAGAGAGAGAGAGGGAGAGAGAGAGAGAGAGAGAGAGAGAGAGACAGAGAGAGAGAGAGAGAGAGAGAGAGAGAGAGAGAGACAGAGACAGAGAGATAAGAGGACTTTTAAAAATCTAAAGATACAGTCAGACCCTAGAGAGCTAGCTCAGTCAGTAAACTGTTTTCCTGTAACCATGAAGAACTGACTTAAATCCCCCAGGCCATCTTTTAAAAAGCCAGGTACAATGACACACATTTGTTGCCTCTGGGATGAAGAGGCGGGAACAGATGGATACATAGAATGCGATGACAAGCTAGGATAGCCAACCTGTTGATCATAAAGTCACTGTAATATCTTGTAACAAAAAAATGTTACCAGCCTCTGATGAATGACAGTCCATGTTGTCTTCTGGTTTCCTCATACACAAGCCTGCATAAACATGTACACCCACTCACCCACACTCACTCATGTGCAGCCATTTCACTTACACATGAACATGTACAACCACCCCCCCACACCCACACCATTTAATTCTATAGAAAAAGAATCAAGGTTGTGAGGAAAGAAGAAAGCCAGTTTCTGATACATATTCAGTGCATGCAAAGTTGTCTGTGACACACTGATGTAAGTATACAAGGATTGCGGAAGATCTGTTTGACTGTGAAGTGCTCTTTCTGCCCTTCTCTTGTCTCTCCTGAGTGACAGCCATTAAAGGGCTATTTGCCAATAGGTGGTTGTGGTTTTTACTGTTAATTAAAATATGTCCCTTATGCCATGAAACCATTAGTTCCTGATATTAAATTCTACCATTTATTTCTGGTACTAATGGATCTGTATACTTAGCATGTTTACTTATACTTTTAAAAATAAGGCTCACACTTTTCAGTAGAAAATTTCTTTTATCAAAAAGACTGACATTATTACAGAAACACAGAAGAAATGCAGTCATAGTTACAATGGTGTTTAGTATTTTACTTTTGAAAAATTATGTAAATCATGCCTCTCTATGATTATTTTATTAACCTTTTCATTTAGTTTTAGTAAATATGACTCACAAAACATTGCTCACAGTGTTTTCTTTGTTCAAAAAAGTAAAATAATAAAAATAATTCAACATATTTATTCAAACAGAGTAGGATGACAGTCTTTGACATCATGGCAAAAATACTGTTTAGGAAAAAGACAGAAATTTGCTCAATCAATATTGAGTGAATATGCTCATTAATACTGATTTGTACTGGAAAATCCCTACCTTCCAGAAACACTCATAGATATATGCAATTGCACACACAACTGTAATCAGTGGTATGACAGCTGGCACAGGTTAGAGGGAATTGGAGAGAATAAATTTATCACAATACATATTGAGTGCATGTTACATGCTTACCACAATGCTAGCTCCTTTCAACTTTACAAACACCTCGTGATATTGTATTTCACAGATTAGTCTTGAGATTCAGAGAATAAGAGAAAACTGTTCATGGTTTAAAAGGCAGTGGCAGAGCTAAGAGTCAAACTCTCCTCTATATCCAATACTCATTTCAATGTTTAATTCCAAAAACAGCTTTCATGTAACACTAAAATAGACCACTTTTTGATTCCATGTAGATGAATTAAAGAAACTTTTCAAAAAGAGGCATTGCATTGGGTCTAGTGTTTACATACTATGATAAAATATTGGTTTGTTGCTTCCTAAAGAAGCAGGCTAGATATAGTTTGAATGCCAATGGCTCCCTGCAGATGCATATATTAATTTAAATGTTTGGTCCCAATTTCCTTAAACTATTTTTGGAGGATGAGGAAGTACAGTCTTGTTGAGAGAGTGGTGTCAAGATGTGGGGCACTGAAGTTTCAAAAACCCACTCATTAGCAGTTGGCTTCTTCTGCCTCATGTGTCTCTAGAGCTTTCAGTGGGGGCTCCAGCACTGTGCCTGCCCACCTGCTGCCACAATCTGCGCCTTCAATGTCATGGAATAAAACCCTCTGAAACTTTCAGCCCCAATTTAAACACTTTATTTCATAATTTGCCTTTGTCACAACAGTAAAAAATGATTAATCTATGGATCTTTGGAGCAAAGTCAGTAATATATGCAAGAATATGATAGGCTTACAGTCTAGTAAATACTGTACTTGGTAGGGCTGAGGTTGGGAGGATTGATAAAGTAAGACAGGATTGATAGAAGTGAAAAATAATAATAATAACTAGTAAAATTAGGAGCAGGAACTAATGGTCCTAATGAAGTTTTCTGGTGAGAAGATAGTCAACATTTTCTTCTATCATGGAGACAATAATATTTAAAATTTAAGAAGAGTTGTTATTTGCCAGGTCTCTGTCTTCCTTGAACAATTCAGCAGAACTGAGATAAGGCAGGCAATGTCCACAGAAAGCAAAACAAAATACATGCAGCCCCTACATGACATCAGTGATGGAAATGTCAGCTGGAGACTTGTGAAGTTACATCAACTGATCAGGCACATCTGGAAGGATGAGCATAATTCAGGATATTTTCTGAGTCATGCAACTTTAGGAATACTTTTCATTAAATTAAAAAGCATAAAACTGAAAATAGATTTGTGGAACAAGATTACACACTGAAATGACTTCTTTATAACCACTTATATCTACATTTACTTTTACTTGATTTTCATAGGAAAAGGATAATTGGACATAAGAGGAAGAAGAAAAGTACATTTTTGCAAGCTATCATATGCAAACCCTTGGGAGAAATATAAAGATAAAAGTCATTATATATAAGGTGCAAGGTATTTGTTTTCAATGACACAATTATTTAGTAAAAATTGTTTTATGTTTGTTTGAATTTCAAGTACATGGTAGTAAAACTATAGGCAATTAATTAATGTCATTTGAAATTTCAGTCTTCCTGAACTGTTAGAAAACACAACAGAAAACCTTTTGGAGAAAAACAAAATAATGAAGTCAACACATTTCTGTGTCATTGGATGTCAAATCCATGATTGTTGTTGTACTGATTGGTTGATGTACCAATTGATTTATGCCTGAAGTTGTACCACAAAGAGATTTTGAATTTATGAAGAAGTTCCAGAAATCAACCCCTCTAACCCTGAGCTAACTTTCAGCCTTCTGGGGGTAGATCTTGCAAGGAAAGCTGCAGGAATGTAAAAGCAAAAGCTATTGTAAGTCTTTGATGAGCCTTAGCTGACCAGGGATGCCCCTGCCCTGGAGTGAACAACACGGAGCCAGGGATAGATACAGAAGAAGAGGAATTTATTGTTCCAGCATGCTGGGGTCACCCTGGCACATTCAGCCAGTTTTTATATAGTATCCAGGAGTAGAATAGAGCATCAGAACCCAGGCACAATATGGGTAGTATTATGTAGATTAGTGTAATAGTGCATCCTTTAAACTGGTTGGTCTTTAGGGAATGAGGTAGTAGGGGCTTAAATAGCCTCTTTCTTCTAGCCTACATGCTCTCTGACCTGTCTCTTTCAGGAGGGAAGGGGTACCTAGTGGAATTTTCCAATGGTTTTTAGCTGACTTCTTCATTCCCCTCCTTTTCTTTTTTTTATTAGATATATTCTTCATTTACATTTCAAATATTTTCCCCTTTCCTGGATCCCCCCTTCAAAAATCTCATAACCCATCTCCCCTCCCCCTGTTCCCTAATCAACCCCCTCCCTTTTCACTGTCCTGGTATTCCCCTATACTGCAGCATCAAGCCTTCCCCAGACTAGGAACCTCTCCTCCCTTAGATGTCCAAAAAGGCCATTCTTTGCTGCCTATGCCTCTGGAGCCATGGGTAACTCCATTTGTACTCTTTGGTTGGTGGTCCCTAGGAGCTCTGGGAGTACTGGGTGGCTCATAATGTTGCTCCTTCTATGGCACTGTAAACACTTTCAGCTCCTTGGGTCCTTTCTCTAGCTCCTCCTTTGAAGACCAGGTGCTCAGTTCAATAGCTGGCTGAGAGTAGTCCCCTCATATACCCAATACAACTGGAAAATCTGGATGAAATATAATTTTCTGGACAGATGCCAAATACCAAAGTTAAATCAGGATCAGATAGACTAACAAAACAGTTCCATAACCCCTAAAGAAATAGAAGTAGTCATTGAAAGTCTCCCAAAAAAAGAAGCACAGGACCAGATGATTTTAGTGCAGAATTCTATCAGACCTTGAAAGAACAGCTAACAGTAATACTCTTCAAATTATTCCACAAAATGGAAACAGAAGAAACACTACCCAACTTATTCTATGAAGCCACAATTACGCTGATACCAAAACCACACAAAGATCCAACAAAGAATGAGAACTTCAGACCAATTTCCCTTATGAACATTGATGCAAAAATACTCAATAAAATTCTTGCCAACCAAATCTAAGAACACATCGAAAGGATCATTCACCATGATCAAGTAGGCTTCATCCCGGAGATGCAGGGATGGTTCAATATACAGAAATCCATCAATGCTATCCACTACATAAATAAACTCAAAATAAAAAATAAAAAAAAAAAAACATGATCATTTCTATAGATGCTGAAAAAGCGTTTGACAAAATTCAGCATCCTTTCATGTTAAAAGTCTTAGAAAGAACAGGAATTCAAGGCTTATACCTAAACATAGTAAAATCAATATGCAGCAAGCCAGTAGCCAACATCAAACTAACTGGAGAGAAACTTGAAACAATCCCACTAAAATCAGGGCTCTCTCCATATTTACTCAATATAGTACTTGAAGGTCTAGCTAGAGCAATTAGACAACAAAAGAAGGTCAATGGGATACAAACTGGAAAGGAAGAATTCAAACTATCTCTATTTGCAGATGATATGATAGTATACTTAAGTGACCCAAAAAAGTCCAGCTAAGAACTCCCCTCCCCCTGGCCCTTTTCTTTGTGCATGCCTCAGTTGTGAAACTATTGCTGGTATTCTCATGGCTCCCGTTCTTCTGTATCTAATTCTTTATATCTCTGCTTTAACAGTTGTAGTGTACCTATGTGTTCCTTAACAAAAATGACCATGCAGTTCAAAATACAGGGACCAAAAGTCAGCAATAGCAGGAGAACAATTAGGGGCCTGAATATGAGAGTGGTTAACCAAGGGGAGGAATTAAACCAAGACAGGAACCAGACCTGACTGTTTTCTCTCTCACTCTTCTGTTTGGATAATCCTTCTCTCACCTTGGCCATTGAATCTTTAACAACCCCATAATGGCCTATATAAAGCCACACTCTTCAGCTAAGGCAGCACATAGCCCCCCTTGCTGGAGGAATAGTTAAGTCTAATCCCCTCCTATTCTGGTAATGAAGTCTTCAAGGTGACTGATGAAAGTTTCTATTCTCTCAATATCTAAATCAATGGCTGCCCTCAGACTGTAAGACCAAAACGGAAGTCCTGGTGGCAGCCCCAGCCATCCCCAACTCCAACAGAAGGGAAACAGTGAGTATTGTAACACATTTGGCAGACAGGTTCATAGGATGGGGAAAGGAGCCAGTATCCAAAGGTACCATTAGGCAATCATGATCAAGGATGAGTGGTCTTGAACTTGAGCAGATTGTCAGTCTTCTGTACAATCCAGCAGGGTCTCTGGGGATCAGGGTGTCTGCAGGTTTCACATAGGATGCATGCATTCAGGAACCAGGCCTTAGGAGTGGCTAGCATTGCCAGGAAGGGTCCCTTCCACCAGAGTTCCAGCAACTGTGCCTGATGCTTCCTTGCATAGATCCAGTCACCAGTCTGGAAGTGGTGAGCTGTCTCTGGCATCCCTGCAGGATTTAATGCAGTCAGTTTGGACTGAAATCTCATGTTGTATTAATTGAAGGGCTTGGAGCCTCAAAAAGAGGTTCCTATCAGTGAGCTAGGATACCTCCAGGAAGGGCCCAGTAGACACCAAGGAGGTTGGGGTACCAAACTGGATCTCAAAAGGAGTCAGGTTAAAATGGTAGGAGATGTTTCAGGCTGGGAACAGGGCCAAGGGGAGGAGCACTACCCAGTCCTAGCCAGTCATCAAGGTCAATTTAGTCAGGATCTGTTTTAATGTTCTATTTATTTTCTCTACCTGCCCTGAGGTCTGGGGATGGTAAATACAATGGAGCTTCCAATTGGTCCCCAATGTCTCTTCCAATCCCTGACTTACCTTAGAGACAAAAGCAGGGCTGTTGTCTGATCCAAATACCTTGTGCACTCTCAATATCTGGAAAATTTCCTCTAATATCTTCTTAGTTATAATGGTAGCTGTTTCCTGTTTGGTGGGTAACGCTTCATCCCATCCAGAGAAAATATCTACAAACACTAGAAGGTATTTGTAACTATATATTCCTGACTTAACTTTTGTAAAATCAATCTCCCGATATACTCCAGGCCATTCTCCCCTAGGTCCTTTGCCCTAGGTCTTGACCAAATAAGCATTTCACTGTTCTACTATCACTCTGGATCAAAACCTGAAGTCTATTATATATACTTTAGGTCTCTTAATTGCTTGAACAACTTTTTAATCCCTTAAATGAGTCCACATTTGCATTTAGCTTAGTAAGTCTTTTTCTTGCTTTTTAGGGAGTATAATTTTCTTTCTTGTGTGCACAATTGCCCATCGTTCTGTGGATAATAGTAGGGTGGCTAGCAATCTGAGTCCTTTCTTCTTCAGTATATTCTAAGTGAGGCCATCCCTTAGTCCAGTCCCATTTCCCAGTGGGTGTTTCTTGTAGGCCCATAACCTGGATAGGCTCCCACATCGCCATTGCTTGAGCCACTTGATCTGGCTGGTTATTGCCTTGTGCCACTGAGTCTCCTCCCTTCTGATGTCCTGCACAATGAGTACTATTTACAGCTGCTGGCTTCATCAGGGCATCCAAGTGATTCAAGATTTCCTGCTTGTTTGTTTCTTTACCCTCTGATGTGAGCAGTCCTCTCTATTGGTATATAGACCTGTAGAAATGGGCTGTGGCAAAGGCATACCTGCTATCCATGGAGATGTTGATCTTTCTTACTGCCCCCAGGTCCAAGGATTTGATCACAGCTATCAGTTCTGCCTTTGGAGGCAGAAGGTCCTGAAGCAACAGGTCCACTGCTGAAGGGTCTTGGGGGATCAACTTCTCAGATATGGATCACTCTTCCTGTGCTTCCTTCTTACTGATTGCCAGAACCTGTGAAGTGGACCTTGGGGAAAGAAAGGCTTTTATCCAAGGTGGAGGGCAGGGCTCCTCCATTAGATTCTTCCAGGTAACTATATAGGGCTCTTGGTCTGGGTGCTAAGGGATCCTGGCCTAAAGCCTCTTTCCTCTATTACATTGATAATAAGTTTTGCAAGTTGAAGATCCCTACGGGTGGCCACCCTACCATGAAGATGGGCCATTCAGAGAAGCCAACAAGTTTTCTCCTCCAGTGGTTAACTAGGATACTAGAATGCTTAACAGGGTAGAGTCAATCTGTGCAATGTCTTAAAATGTCATCAGTACAAGTATAAGAACACAGAACTAGATAGCTATCCCCAACAAACACAAAGAAAGACAATCAACACAGTTCACCCCCTTCCACAGGAATAGTTACAGGCAGTTTGTCCTAGACAAAGAACAGAGTTGTTTGGCTAGCTCCGGCTGCACCTAGACAAGACACGCGCCCTTACTAGTACAGCAGGAGCTAGATAAACCAGTTTATATAGCAAGACTTTACTCCCACTGATACTATCTACTATCTTCCTGTTTCCAAAAGGAGCAGAGTTCTCTTGGTTCCCTCCAGGGGGACCTAAAGCATCTTCCAGGCTCCCCACAGTCACATTCTCAAGGCATGTCTGCCTGCTGCACTTGACCAAACCAGACACCATAGGCTCTTGGAGATACCCCACCACCACCACCACCACCACCATGATTGCAAGCAATCTGAAGATTTAAACAGACTTACAGACTCTGACTTTGACAAAGATCAAGACAGACAAGAAACTGTGGTACCTGCTTGAGCCCTCCAATTAACTGCTCTCTGGTGTGTCCCCACCAGTCCAACGTCCAGGCCAATGCACCAAATGTAAGACTCTGATGAGTGTTAGCTTACTGGGTACCTTGAGTGAACAACACAGAGCCAGAGATAGATTGCAAAAGTAAGAGGAATTTATTGTTTCAGCATGCTGGGGAGATCATCCTGCACTCGAAGGAGAGACAGCAGTTTCTGCCTGGCCGTGCCATTCAGTAAGTTTTTATACAATTTCTAGGTGTGGAATAAAGCATCAGCAACCAGGCACAATATGATTGGTGGAACAGTGTGCCCTTTAAACTGATTGGTCTTTAGGAAATGAGGTTGTAGGGGCTTAATTAGCCTCTTACTTCCAGCCTACATGTTCTCTGACCTGTCTCTTTCAGGAGGAGAGGGATGCCAGGTGGAATTTTCCAATGGCTCTAAGCTGACCTCTTCAATATTAATCCTGCCCATTAAGTACTCTCCTATGTTTGTAAATGTCTTGTCAGAGGCCTCCATTTCTAAAGATGAACCAAGAGCAAAACAGATAAATAAATAAATAAATAAATAAATAAATAAATAAATAAATAAATAAATAAATAAATAAAAGCAATGTAAAACTTGGTAAAGTAATATTGCTGTGAAATTGCCTCATATCTTGTTGAAGCCACCACGTAACCTAGAAATGTAGCTTGTTCACATCCTTGCAGAGTAACAACGTGCCATTTCTCCTGTCTTCCTGAAACCATCATATATCTGTCACAAAGCAAATTTCTTTACTGTTCACAGGCTAATCAATTCTGACTTTCATTCTCTCAAATGTGTTTTTATAGGTTCAAAGGATGCTGATGGCAGTCAAAACCCCAGGAATTATCAATACTGGGCTTCAGTGCTATTTCAGTTGTGAATTCACACAAATTTTCAACCTACATCTATTTGGGTTTGACAAATATTGTGAAGAAAGAGAAAACTCTGCCATTCATCAGTAAAATGATTCAAAGCTATCCTAAATAATCTTTCTTTTGGTCAACTATTTTTCTTTACATATATTTCAAGTGTTCAATAATTTTTGTCTTTTATATTTATCACAGTACTAGAGTACTACTAACAGTTAATAGTGGCTACAGTTAAATAAATAGAAGACCTAGGAAGTAATAGGACAAGAATAAATTTGTGGTGATATGTACTAATAATAAGAAGAAAAATGCCACATATGTTTGTATATCATTTATAATAGGTTATATTATCCTCGGCATATACTAGGTACTGTTTTAAGTATTTATCATTTATTAAATCATTTGACTCTATAACTCTACTAGGTTTACAATCCTGTTAATATCACAATTTATACAAGAGAAAAGTGATGAAGCAACTTAAATATAATCTGATCAATTTCATACAGCCAAGATTGATAAATTGATACCCTCTGTCATCTGCTTTCTTCATCTAAAACCATGAAGCTTGCATGTGAATTGAAAAAAAAGAATGAGTGGTATATACAGCAATAAAGATAACAACAGCAACAATATTTAAAAATACTGAGCATTACTATGCTCAGGGCCTCAGATTCTCATCTGCCCTATGCTCAGGGCCTCAGATTCTCATCTGCCCTATGCTCAGGGCCTCAGATTTTCATCTGCCCTGGCTTTGCCCTGTAGTTGTTCATCTTGACCCCAGTTCTACACTTCTGAGATATCATCTATGAGAAACCATCACAAATCAGGCAAGGAAGGCTCACATTCTCCAGCACAAATTCCATATTTTTCTGTTTCGTTACTAACAATAGAATCACCTCTTGAAATTGGAGAATGAGTCCTTTTGTCATCACCCAGAGCTTTCAATTTTCTAAATGAATGAGCAATAAATAAGTGGAAAGCTATTTAGGTGTAAGAAATGAGATTGATAGACTAAAAAGTTCAATAGGCTTTGCATTGTATTCCTCTATTGAAGAAAGAATGGTTAGTGACTATGCTTTCTCAACAGAAAAACCTTGCCTCCATGTAGTTGTGTGGAAGAAATATGTGTCTACCATTGAAGAGCCCTTTGGCCTTCTGTTTTGTGTTTTCTTTACATCCCTTTGACCTTCGGATAAAACTATCAAATGGCTAGATAGATTACTTCTAAAATCTATCTAAAATCATAAAATCTAGGTTTATGTTTCAAAGTAAAACACTTACCATCATTCATAAAAAATGTTTACAACACTTTCAACATCAAATAATATTTAGAACACTTGAGCAAGGTGGAGTGAGTGCAAATGAAATAGAGGCATATACCTACATTCAAAATTAAAAGGAAATAAAAACTCCAGGCAAATTGCAACACACTCATGCAGGAGCTCAATTCATCAAGAAGGTTACTTGTAATATTTTGTTAAAGGCATTGCAGTGAAGTCTTCTCTTTCCCTAGAAATTGTTCCATGGACAAGCCTAGATATGGAGATACCATACAATATTTTCAATGTCATGGTTTGAAATTAAAGCAGCAAGCCCTCTTTCCTTTTACAAGTACCCATGTGTTCTTTCTGCCAGCTATTAAAGGTTGGCCAGGGAAGAAGCAGCTGCATAGCACTGGGGTGTGAAATTATCCTTAAGAATATCTGGTGACATTTAGTCTTCATCAACCCCTAAGTTCAAGGAAAGCACACCATTTGAGTAGAACCCATTCCTCACCATTTAGACACAATGAGGAACCATTTCTTCAGGGAAATTTTACATGTAAGTTGCATATAACATATCAGAATATTGAGAAAGTTTAGCATATATCCCCATTTCACATTTAAGCCCACTTCCCAAAGTTCCCCTGAATAAAAAAATTGACTAGAGTGCTTTCAATTCATATCAATTCATTGCAAATTTTGCATAATTTAAAAACAAGTAGAAGTCAGTGTGGCAGAGTTTATGGAATGGTTATGAAGCTGCTCTCAGCATACCTCCACCAAGAAGAAGAGTTCAGTGGTTCACTGGGAACAAAAGCCAGGGTTTACCCTAATGTTCAGTATGGAAATTGTAACAGCAGATTAGCCCCTTGAATGAAAATTCCCTTTATCTACAAAACAAGAGTAACTAGAGAGAATTGAGGTGACCTCTGTCAGAGCTGAGAAAGACCTTTTTCTCTCTCTTTTTTTACTGAGAGTTCCAATTTAACAGCATGTGCTAAGTGCACATGGGAGGAGGCCAAAACAGGAAGCACCCTCCTGTGACCCACCCTCAATTTCTTGGTTTTCTTTTCTCACCTATGATAATTATAACTGCCCCAGTCTTGAATCGTGAAGAGTTTAATCTGAATTCATTCTATTTTACATTTTTCTCTTGACACCTTTATTCAAATACATGTAAATATATGTAAAGTGACTAATACAATAACTCTGTGCAATGACTCCTTTTATCTGGACCTCATATACCAACAGCCTGCAGTTAGACTCATGATCAGTCACACTTTTGAGGAAACAAGAGACCACACTATGTCTAAGAAATTTAGTTAGGTAATTCAAGGAGTTTTGAAGCCAGTTGTGACCTCCAGGCTACAAGTTTTCCTGACACATTACCTATAGCAGAAGTTACTGATGCTATACTGAGGGTCTTCAATGGATTTTGTTTGTTTGTTTTTATAATTTTTCCACATTACTATAAAAAAGGTGCTGAAAAACTTTGCAGTCTTCCTACACATCTGACAAATTTGTGTACGACCAAATGTTAAGCATTAACTGAAATGTTTGGCCAATAAGATGGCTCAGTGGGTAATGTCTGATACTCTTAATATTCACGATCCACATGTAATCCCTGGGAACCTCATGGTAGAAGACATGAATCTACATTTGGATATTGTCCTTTCATACCCAAGTGAGTGTAATGGCATGGACACACACTTGTGTACCAGCACACATCACTATAATAAACATATTTTAAAAATCAACTGAAATCTAATTTTAAACTGTGTATCACTTGGATGCTAACAGTAACATAAAGAATGACTTAAGTTTTAGTTGTGAGAATATAGATCTCAAAGGTATTTGAGCTGATTGACTAGTGTTTACAAGACTCAAAGAAAAAGAAAATGAAGAATGAAAAAGAGGAAGAGAAGGCAGAGTAGAAAAACAAATGTTTGACTAGAGAGTACTCTAGTCCTATTTTTCAATGGCATTCATCTACATTCTATTCTTCCTACATTTTAAGTTATTCTTTAAGAATTTCTCAATTTTTTCAACACTTTTCTATGTTTATTTAATGTGTGAGTGTCAGTAATCATCCCCTTCTCTCTCCTGTGTGTGTTTGTGTGTGTGTGTGTGTGTGTGTGTGTGTGTGTTTGGCACCTTATTTTTGGAGGTTAGAGAATTACTTCTTCTACTGTATGAAGTCAGGGGATCAAACCAAGACAACCAATTTGAGATAGGTACTTATACTTGCAGAGCAATCCTTCAAATCACAGAATTGCTAACAATAAAAATTTGCTAACAAGCAAATTATTCCAGTGATTTTCAACTACCAAAGAAAATCAAACACTTAGCTTCTTCTATGAAGATCAGCTTGATCAAGTCCACGTGTACTGCAAAGACTAGCTTTTGACCTTCCCTTTGGATGACCATGCCACAAATTTCCATCATTAGGGGTCAGATCAATGTCTGAGACAGGATTGTTTTTCTCCAATATTTATAACGGTGACCCCCCAAAAATATCAAATACTATAATTAAAAATACCTCTAAATGAATGACCCCCAGTTTGTTAAGATCACCAGATTAATGACTCATAATATTTCACCTTGCAATTGGAAACTACCTTTTCTCCAATAAAGATTTATATTTAAAGTTGTAACTTGCAAATTACTATTGCTCTTTCATCTGTACATGTGCATATCTCCCTAGATTATGCTTCATACTTTCCCTTTCCCTGTCTTCCCTCCATCCTTCCCCTCTTTTTCTGCTTCCTCTTCTTTCTTCTTCTCTTCTGTATGCTTTGAAGGTAACACTAATCAGTAAGTCTTTAGGACTCATATTGTTATTGTTTTTAATACTACTCAAGATTCAGAACTTAGAGAAAACAACAAAAGAAAATCAGGCAAATGAGATAAAACAAATGACCTCTTATATCAAAGAAAGGTCAACTTGTGGCACATATCAATGAAAGAATAAGCATTTCCCAGGAGTTTTAAATAGAAAGGAGAAGGAAGGCTAGTTCTTCACACATATTCCCAGTAGCATGACATGCTGAAGCACTGTGCTTCCCCTGCTACTGCAAAAATTACTTTAATTCTTCAAAATAGCACATTACTCATATTGAGTTAAAATTGCTAATTTGAGTTTGTTTTTATACTTTCAGCTGAATTCAATTTGAATTCTAATTACACTAAGATATAATTTTATATTTGTATAAAATTATACACAAATACAAATTATGTTTTAGGTCCTTCTATATTATAGATAAATTATAGATTATTTATAAATTGCATACATAAAAATTTTTTAAACACAATAAACTTATGGTTTCTTCCACCATAAATTAGCATTATTAAACAAATATTTTCATAGATTCATGCATTACTCATGACAGAAATATGGCTTAATTCCATTCTTCCTCCTACTTTGTGCCTACAAAATATCCTTTGAAATGAGTTAGCTCTGTACCAGCTAATAAATATGAATTGTAAATGAAATGTGTGACATATAAGTTTTTTGACAAGAAGGGCATCCATGTGTCTCAAAGAGTTCAACCTACCACACGTCAGGTTAATAAGTGTGGTATAAAAAGAATAATATAATAAGAATCTAGAAAGGAGAAAATAATTGGAATACATCAGTAGTTCTCATATGGAACCCAAATTAACATCCTCAGAAACAGAAATGACACTAGACCAGGGGTTTTGAGGGTTGGCCAGTGTGCAATGCTCCAAAATACATTCTGCCCGAAGGCTGTCCCAAGCCTTGTCATCCTGTTGAAAGCCATATGATGTCTTATAATGTCAACAATTTTATCATAAATAGAGAAATATATTTTTCCAAAAGGATTGTTTTCTATATTTTCTGAAGATGTATTTATTTTCATTTTATGATTGCCTGCATGTATATCTTTAATGTCTATAGACCAGAGGAGGCATTATTGTCCTAATCCCCTGGGGAGCATGCTGTAATCATAGAAAAAGAAAGAGGTAAGAGAATGTGCTATATGTGAGTGTGGGGGAAGGGGTACCCCAGTGGGCCCATGATGAGGCATCTCTTCTCCTGAGGAACCAGACACATACCAGCATAGTATAGAATAGTTTATTCAGGGCATAGGATGGGAGTTAAAGGGGTAGTGTCAGCAGAGAAAGGCAGAGAGAGAGAGAGACAGAGAGAGAGAGACAGAGAGAGAGAGAGAGAGAGAAGAGAAGCAGAGGCCAGCCATGATCACATGGAGAGTGGGTGGAAGAGGAGAACCCAAGAGGGGCAAAAGAGAAGCTGAGAGTAAGAACGGTAGGAGAGGTAAGAGATATGAGGCAAGAGGGAGAGGAGAGGGTGAGCAGCCCCCTCTATAGTAGGCCAAGCCTACCTGGCTGTTATCAGGTAACAGTAGTGGAGGGGCATACCTGACTGTTGCCAGGTAATTGTGTGGTGGAGCTTAGACAGAATCCTAACAGAAAGAATTACAGATGGTAGAAAGCTATGCTATACATGCTGGGAAGCGAGCCTGGGTTCTCTACAAAAGCAGAACATGCTGTAGAGGAATGAACCATCTATCCAACACTGGATTGTTTTATGAATTTTATGAACAAATTATAAGATAATGTTGACCTTTATAGTGCTTATAATTCCAGATTCTGCCATCTCTATTCTCTGTTTTCCTTCTCTTCCTTTTCCTTTCCAAGTCCAAAGTCAGACAAACAAAAAAATTTGAGACAAAATCAAAATAACAAAATGTTATGATTACAAATTCCCAGATACATTTGTCAATGGCCATTAAGTAGGAAAGAATAACAGCTATCCCACCAGAGACTTTCCTTCTGTACATAATCCTGATGAATCAAAGTACCACATAGAATTCTCAACAATCTTCAAGATGAGTTTCGAGATATGACCCAAAGGCAATTGCACAATTTGGTAATCATGTCCACCATGCTGCCACCATCTTTGGGGAGTCTGGCCTCTGGAATAATCTAACTGTCTGAAGATGAACATCCTGAAATCCTCAGGACTCCAAAGGGCAATGAGCCACCTCTGTGGCAGAAGATGGCCTTGTTGGATATTAGTGGAAGCAGAGGTCCTTGGGCCTGAAGGGCTTTGATGCCCCAATGTAGGAAAATGCCAGGCAGGAAGGGGGAGTGGGTAGGTGGGTGTGAGAGCACCCTCATAGAGGCAAGGGGAAGGGGATAGGTTAGGGGGTTTCCCCAAAGGGGAGACCTGGAAATGGAAAAACACTTGAAATGTAAATAAAGAAAATATCCAATTAAAAAAAGAAAGGAAAAAGAAAAAAATTACAAATCCATCTGTCTTACTAAGTCTTTGGGAAAGATGGAAACAGTATTTTTCCCCCAAGAAAGATCAGGATAAAAGGGCAATTATCTATCTTAAAAACAGCATTTAACTTAATACATTGTTTTGCCACAAACATTTTGTCATCAACCCCCGAGCCAGTTTCTTGTATTGTTTAAAATAACAACAGAGATTCTCCTCCCTAAAGCAAGATCCCATGTGACCTCACAAATTATCTAGAACAACATAATGGTTTGTGGGAGTCAGCTTGAATCTCAGGCAGCAGGAGGTTGGCCCCAGGACTGCCTTGGCTTCACATCTTCTGACAATTATAAGGTAGGAGAGAAAAGTGGCTCCGAGGTTGGCAGCAGTTACACCACAGACAGAAGCCAGGAACCTCTCCATGCAGTCGATTTGGCCCTGTGATGTCACCATAGAATGGAGGGAGCAGAGGAAAAGGAAGACAAGTATGAAATAAAAGAAAAGGAGTCATGCCAGGAAAGGATTCACATTCACTACTGAACTTGTAAACTTCTTGGCGTGGAGTTTACATGCTCTAATCTAAGAAAAAAACAATAGCTCTTGGTCATTGGATCCTAAAGAGAATGTATGAATATCAATGGAGGAGATTCATCCTTCCTGAGGCACAGAAGTTGGAAGAATCTGTGTTTACTTATTTGCTGAAACTCTTATCCATATTTGTTCTTGCCAAGTTCACTCTTTCTTTCTACAACCAGTTATCTGTAGACATTAAATTCCTTTCTGAATGCAAAGCCTCATATAAATTCAAAAGTTTCTTTCCAAATCTATAAGAGATGCTAAAACAGTAGAAAACATATTCTTTTTCTGGGGAAAACTATAATAATCAACATAATTACTAGCTGTATTCATATCACGTGAGATACATTTAAAGTGAGAAACCCCAACTCAAAATTTTCAAACCCCTAGCAATTAGCATGGACATAGTGCAACTTAGAAAACTGTCAACCTTAAGATAGCACTCCCCTCAGCTTCAAAGACCAGCACTAGGCTACAAGGCAAGTCCTGCTGCAAGGAGGAGCACTTCTTCTGCCTTCAAAGAACAAGCACTCCCCTTGCTTCAAGGGCCAGTGCCCCATCCCTACTCAAAGTAACTGTGTTTGCCCATGATAACCTGTAACCTTCTGCTGAGCCATGAATTGCTGCTTGATCTCCCCATTCCTTATGACACAGATCACAGCCTAACCATCCCCTCCCCTTTTTCTTTATGGTCTGTTTCTTTAAAAAATTCCAACAGCAGCAGCATGGCATGGGGTTGAACTCCTGTGTCCCTGCACAGGACATGAGAGGGGCCCCAGTGCACTGTAGAATTAAATCTGATGTGTTTGCGTCAAGAATGGTCTCTTGACCAAATAAAGCAGAGGAAGTGTAACATAAGAGGGAGACTGAGGAAGAAGAGAGAGAGAAAAAAAGAAGCAGAAGAAAGAGAAGATAGACGGGATAAAAGGCAAGAAAAGAGGTTGACAAGGATTTTGGCCGCAGTAGCAGGTGACAAAGAGGCATATAGAACAGAGGAAGGAAACAGACAGACAGGGTACCTGGGCAATGCAGGGCCAAGAAGACCCTGGAACTTTGGAGGACTTTTATGACAACCTTTAGCCAAGGACCAATGTGCATATTGCAAAGAGAAGCGACATTAGGCAAAAGACTGTCCCAAGAAGAAACTGGGTGCAAAACTCCCCAAGGTTTTAACTCTAGAAGATAATGACTAGGGGGGACAGGGCTCAGACCCCCTCCCCAAGCCTAGGGTAACCCTAACTGTGGAAGGGACCCCTACAGACTTCCTTGTTGACACTGGAGCAGAATTTTCAGTATAAAAAAAAATAGAAAAATAAAAAAATATATAATAATTGGGGCCACTGCCAGAAATCATACTCTTGGACCACCAACAGAAAAGTTGATCTGGGAAGGGGTCAAGTAACTCACTTTTTCCTTGTCATCCCTGCGTGCCCCAGGCCATTACTGGGGAGAGATTTATTATCAAAATTAAAAGGTCAAATCAGATTTTCCTCGAAGGGAGCTATAGCCAATTGGCAGACCCCCCCCCCCCCCTATGATTTTAGCTTTAAAACTAGAGGAAGAATACAGATTGCACAAGCCTCCAGCCTCGCTGGGCAAGACCCTGGATGGAGCATAGCTAGAGAAGTTCCCCAGAGCATGGGCAAAGATAGGAGGCATGAGAGAGGCCAAACAAGTGCCCCACCCCATTGTCGTTGTCGTAAGTCTAAAGACTGCTGCAATCCCCCTTGGGGTACAACAATACCCCATGAGCAGAGAGGCCTGAGAGGGCATCAGACCACAGATCCAAAGACTCCTGAGACTAGGCATTCTAGTTCCTTGTCAGTCTCCCTGGAACACTCCATTGCTGCCAGTTAGGAAGCCTGGCACTAATGATTTCTGGCCAGTACAAGATCTAAGAGAAGTTCATAAAAGAGTGCAGAATATCCACCCCACTGTCCCTAACCCCTAAAGCTTGCTCAGTTCTCTCCCTCCTAACAGACATTGGTATATGTTTCTGGACTTAAAGGACACATTCTTTTGTCTGAAATTACATACTACCAGTCAGGCAATCTTTGCTTTCAAATGGAGAGACCCAGATTCAGGACAGGCTAGAAAATTGACATGGAAGAGTCTGCCCCAGGGATTCAAGAACTCCCTTACTCTTTTTGACGAAGCCCTCCATTGGGATTTGGCTTTGTTCAGTATGTAGGCATCCTGGTGGAAGAACCCGAAACATGAAAGGACCTCACCAACCAGCTTTGGCCAGGATGCCCTAATTGGTACAGGGATGGCAGCAGCTTCCCTCTTAGATATTGCTCAAGACATAGTTCAAAATTATAAAACCTATGCCTTAACCAGTGCTGGACATCACATAGGCACCCCTGGTAAGTGCCTACTAGGAGATAGGCCAACATAGGAGTGTACTGGGAAGTCTACTTCACAGAAGTCAAACCAGCAAAATACGATAACAAATACTTATTAGTTTTCATAGATACTTTCTCAGGTTGGGTAGAAGCTTTCCCCCCACACAAAAAAAGGAGACAGCCAACATAGTGGAAAAGAAGATACGAGAAGAGATTTTCCCAAGATTCAGCATTCCTAAGGTAATTAGATCAGACAACGGCCCTGCCTTCGTTGCCCAGGTAAGTCAGGGACTGGCCACCCAACTGGGGATTGATTGGAAATTACATTGTTCTTACAGACCCCAGAGTTCAGGACAGGTAGAAAGAATGAATAGAACCTCTCAGGGAGACCTTGACTAAATTAGCCTTAGAGACCTGCAAAAAGGACTGGGCAGCCCTCTTGCCCTTTGCCTTGTTCTGAGTATGAAACACCCCAGTAAAATTTAAACTCACACTATTTGAGCTCCTTCATGGAGGACCACCACCCTTAGCAGAAGTAGGAGGGATACTTGACCCTGATGTTTATTTCTGCCAATCCCTGATAGCTCATTTAAAGGCTTTTGAACTGGTCAGAAAAGACGCCTGGGAACAGCTCAAGGGGGCATACGAACCAGGAACCATAGCCGTGCCACATTAGTTCTAAGTGGGAGACTCCATCCTGGTCCTGTGTCATTGATCCAGCAACCTCAAGCCCAGATGGAAATGACCTTACCTGGTATTTCTAACTAGCCCCACCACCATCAAAAGAGATGAAGAGATGATGCTTTGCATAAAGTCCTGGGCCAAGGGAAACGTTGATTTGCATCCTGTGTCAGAGAATAGCTATGAAAGGACACTCAGCTGAAGTCATGATGAGCTTTCTACTAGATCAGCAGGGTCATTCAGGTTGCTGTTTGGAGGCAAGAAAACCACTTAGAAGCCTGTCATGAGCCTAGGTTTAGGGTTAATGTCTTGAATGAGGGTGTAACTGGGCTATCAACAAGTAATCCCTGGATGAACTTTGAGGATAGAGCCAATAGAATTTGCTGACAGACTCAATAATGGCCTTGGGGTGGGGGTGGGGGAGAAAAGAAAAAATGCAAAGGTAATAATGTCAAAATATTTGGCTGGAGTAAGAGAGGAAATGGAGTTATTAACTGAAACTATGAAAAGGGCATGTTAGGGGTAAGAAAGGAATCTATTAAGAATTTGGCTTAGACAAATATGAGCTGTCTGTCATATATCTAGCTTGACATGGAGAACAAATACATGATATTTTAGTTAATAAACATAGGAAAATGTTCAAGCATTGTATCTAGAAGATCCCTGTGACTAGAGAACAGAGGGATGAGACTGAAAGAAGAGCTGAGAAGTATGGGAAAAACAAGAGGCAATGGTTTCTGGGAAGCCGGATGATGGAAGCATTTCCAGGAGAAAGCAATGTGCTATGTTAAATGCTTCTCAGGGGTCAAGGCATAAAGAAACTCAGATTCAGACATTACATTTAGCACACTTCAGCATTCAATAATGATCTTCAAGGGTTGACCCTTGAAAGGATGGGAGACGATGTCCTGATTGGAATGGTTTCAGGAAAAAGGGAGAAGAAAGAAATTGGAATCTGCACAAACTTATTAAATCCTGTCAGTATTTGAAAAGGCTTCCCAACTTTTTCCTTGTCACCAGTACTCGTTGTTACTTGTTTTCTTAATGATAGCCACTTTGACTGTAGTGAGAGGAAACATAAGTGAAATTGAAATTTGCATTTTCTTGCTTGTTTAAGATGTAAACATTTTTCACATGCTTAGCAGCTATTCATACTTTATCTTTTGAGTATCTTATACTCATATTTTAGCTCATTAGTCATGTTTGATTTTTCAATACTTTGTTTTGAGTGTTTTCTATATTCTAGGTAGTATACTCTACTAATATACAGGCAGTCCTATTTTTTCTTTCATTGTGTAGGATGTCGCACTTGGATCCTTCAGTGCCAAAGCTGTTAATGTCTTGCAGCCATAGTTGCCATTGTAGCTGTTTTCTGTGTGCTTGATTAGATTATCAGAAAATTATCATGCTGGTATTTTGATACTCATTGAGTTTCTGTGCTTGTGATCTTACAGTAAGGCCTTTTATCCATTTGGAATTGCTTCTTGGGCAAGGTAAAAAATAGGGTCTAGTCTCACTTTTACGTATGAATATCTAGCTTTTTCAGCATCTTATATAGAATGGGAAATCTTTTATCAATGCATGTGTCAGTGTTCAGTGCCTACTAAAGTACATAGTTATAGAGTTGGTTTGGGGATTGCTCTTTAGCCACTTTTGATATACTCATATGCAGGACACGGAATCAATGATTTATGAAGAGACAGGTTTAAACAAAATCACTTGAGAAATAGGCACCACACAGCATCAAACTCATACAAGGGAGATGAGCACTGGAAACCAAAAATGACTCCAGAGACTGGAGCTGTTTAAAAAGAAAACCTAGACACAATGAGAGCACTGGTTTTGGGGGCATGTGCATATGAGGAATATTACCAGGATCAGAGCAAATTACACTGATAGGGGTTTTCTCTAAAAACCCTTTTAAAGAAAGGGTGCTTCTCTAAATAAGTATTGGATATGATATTTTTATATGCTGAATCTGGTGCTGTCTGTGTTGGCATTTTGTCTAGGCTCTGCCCTACAGTAACCTGGCAACAGCCAGGAATACCTGACTCACTGTAAAAGGGGCTGTCCACACACCAGGAGCAGGAACAAGGAGCAGCCTGGGACAGTATACTTCCAATTTCTATCTGCACCTGGAGCTGACCCTGTGCCATAGCTCTCCATACCTGGGTCCCATTTGGAGAAAGCTGGTCTCCCAAGAGTGTTGACATACCTGTGAGCACAGGTAGGACCACCACTTCTGCTCTGAGGGACCCTCCCAGAGCCCCCAGGATACAGGGACCAAGGAGCAGCCTGGGACAGGATCTTCTGGTATCCATCTGTGCTTGGAAGGAATGCAATACCACAGCTCTCCATACCCAGATCTTGCTGGGAGAGAACAGGTCTCTCCAGAATGCTGACATATCTGAGAACACACACTTCTCCATTCCCAGGTCACTTTGGAGAGCAGGTCTCCAAAGAGTGCTGACATGCCTAAGATCACAGATGAGAACACTACTTTTGCTCAAATAACTGGCCCAAGGGGGACCCACCCAGAGCCATCAGGACACAGGAACCAAGGAACAGCCATGGACAGGATCCTTTCCTTTGACTTCAACACCCCTGAACTGACCCTGTGCAACAGCTCTCCATACCCAAATTCCTCCCAGAGAGAATTGCTGTCCCAGGAGTGCTGACACACAGGCTTACAGGAGGGACAAGCCACAGCCAGAGACATCAAGACCAGATAACACCAGAGATAACCAGATGAACCAGATGGTGAGAGGAAAGGGCAAGAACATAAGAAATCAAAACCAAGGATACTTGGAATCATCAGAATCTAGTTCTCCCAACAAAGGAAACCCTGGTTACCCCAACACACAGGGCAAGAGAGGTTCAGATTTAAAATCACATCTAATGATGATTATAGAGGACTTTAAGGACATAAATAATGCCCTTAAAGAAATAGAGGAAAATACAGGTAAAAAGGTAGAAGAACTTAAAAAGGAAACACAAATATTCCTTAAAGAATTAGAAGAAAACACAAGCAAACAGGTAAAGGAATTGAAAAAAGCATCCAGGGTCTAAAAATGAAAATACAAACAATAAAGAAATTACAAAGGGAGACAACTCTGGATATAGAAAACCTAGGAAAGAGATCAGGAGTCATAGATGCAAGCATCACCAACAGAATACAAGAGATAGAAGAGAAAATCTCAGGTGCAGAAGACATCATAGAAAACATTGACACAGCAGTCAAAGAAAATTCAAAATGTAAGAAGCTTCTAACCCAAAACATTCAGAAAATCCAGGACACAATGAGAAGACCAAACCTAAGGATAATAGGCATGTAAAAAAGTGAAGATTCCTAATTTAAAGGGCCAGTAATTATCTTTAACAAAGTTATAGAAAAAAAACTTCCCTAACCTAAAGAAAGAGATGACGATGAACATATAAGAAGCCTACAGAACTCCAAATAGACTGAACCAGAAAAGAAATTACTCCTGTCACATAATAGTTAAAACACCAAACACACAAAACAAAGAGCATTAAAAACAATAAGAGAAAAAGGCCAAATAACATATAAAGGTAGACCTATCAGAATTACGCCAGATTTCTCACCAGAGACTAACCCAAAGATAACTATATAAACATAATTCCTCCTTTAACAACAAAAATAACAGGAAGCAATAATCACTATTTCTTAATATTCCTTAACATCAATGGACTCAATTCACCAATAAAAAGACAAAGACTAACAGTTTGGGTATAGACCCAGCATTTAACTGCATATAGGAAACCTGCCTCAGCATGACAAAAAGACACTACCACAAAGTAAAAATCTGGAAAAAATTTTACAAGTAAATGGATCCCAAGAAACAAGCTGAAATAGCCATTTCAATATTGAGCAAAATTAAGTTTCAAACAAAAGTTACCAAAAAATAAAGGACACTTTATACACATCAAAGGCAAAATCTACCAAGATTAACTTTCAATTCTAAACATCTATGCTCCAAATGCAAGGGTACCCAAACTCATAAAAGAAACTTTACTAAAGCTCAAAGCACACATTGCACCTCACACAATAATAGTGAGATATTTCAACACCCCCACTCTCATCAATGGAAAGATCATGGAAGGAGAAACTAAACAGAGACACAGAGAAAATAACAGAAGTTATGAACCAAATGGATTTAGCAGATATCTATAGGACATTTCATTTTAAAACAACAACAACAAAAATAACTTCTCAGCACTTCATGTTACCTTCTCCAAAATTGAGCATATAATCATTCACAAATCAAGCATCAACAGATACAAGAAGATTGAAATACCCCATACATCCTTTTAGATCACTAATGGACTAAGGCTGGTTTTCAATAACAACAAAAGCAAGAAAAAAACCCCACATACATGTCCTAATACAAAAGCATATGTTCAAAAATTCAAAAATATGGATGCAATGAATGCTTTTCTAGACAGATAGCAGAAACCAAAGTTAAATCAGGATCAGATAAACCATCTAAACAGTCCTATAACCCCTAAAGAAATAGAAAGTCATTAAAATTCTCCCAACCAAAAATGCCCAGGACGAGATAGTTTTAGTGAGCAATTTTATCACCCCATCAAAGAAGACTTAATAACAACTATTCAAAGTTTGCCATAAAATAGAAACAGGAGAAACTCTATTCAGTTCTTTCTTTTAAGCCACACTTAGGCTGATACCAAAACCATGTAAAGACCTAACAAAAAAGAACTGCAGACCAATATCTCTTATGAATATTGAGGGAAAAGTACTCAATAAAATTCTCACAAACCCAATCCACAAACACATCAAAACTATCATTCACCACGATCACATAGGCTTCATCCCAGGGATGCAGGGATGGTTCAATATGTGGAAATCCATCAACATCATCCACTACATAAACTAAATCAAATATAAAAAACTACATGATTATTTCAATAGATGCTGAAAAGGTATTTGGGAAAATTCAACATCCCTTCCTGTTAAAAGTCTTGGAAAGATCAGGAATTCAAGACAATTCCTAAACATAGTAAAAGCATTATACAGCAAACCAGTAGCAGACATCAAACTAGAGAGAAACTTGAAGCAGTCCCACTAAAATCTGGGACTGCACAAGGCTGCCCACTTATTTCATAACCAATTTAGTATTTGAAGCTCTAGCTAGTGCAATTAGACAACAAAGGGAAGTCAAAGGGATACAAATTGGAAAGGAAGAAATGAAAATATGACTATTTGCAAATGATATGATAGTATACTTAAGTGACCCCAAATCTCCACCATAAAACTCCTACAGTTCACAAACAACTTCAGTGAAGTGGCTGGATATAAAATTCACTCAAACAAATCAGTAGCCTTCCACTACTCAAGGAATATACAGGTTGAGAAAGAAATTAGGAAAATGACACCCTTCACAGTAGTCACAATAATGTAAAGTATCTTGGTGTGACACTAACTAAACAAGTGAAAGGTCTATATGAGAAGTTCAAGAAGAGTGATGAGAACTTCAAGTCTCTGAAGAAAGAAATCAAATAAGATCTCAGAGGACTGAAAGATGTCCCATGCTCATGGATTGGTAGGATTAATTTTGTAGCAAAACTGGCTGTCTTGCTTATATAGATTCAATGCAATCCCCATCAAAATTCCAAACTCAGTTCTTCATAGAGTTAGAAAAAGCAATTCTCAAATTCATTTGGAATAACAAAAAACCCAGGATAGCGAAAACTATTCTCAAAAATTAAAGAAAATCTGGGAACACCCTCCCTGACCTCAAGCTGTACTACAGAGCAATAGTGATAAAAACTGCATGGTATTGGTAGAGAGACAGGCAGGTAGATCAATGGAATAGAATCAAAGGCCCAGAAATGAATCCACACACTTATGGTCACTTGATCTTTGAGAAAGAAGGTAAAGTTACCCAGTGGAAAAGAGACAGCATTTTCAACAAATGGTACCGGTTCAACTGGTGGTCAACACATAGAAGAATGCAAGCTGATTCATGCTTATCTCCCAGTACGAAGCTCAAGTCCAAGTGGATCAAGGACCTCCACATAAAACCAGATACACTGAATCTAATAAAAGAGAAAGTGGTGAAGAGTTTAGAACACATGGCCACAAAGGAAAATTTCCTGAACAGAACACCAATAGCTTATATTCTAAAATCAACAACAGTCAAATGGGACCTCATGAAATTACAAAGCTTCTGTAAGGCAAAGGACACTGTCAATAGGACAAAATGCCAACCAGCATATTGGGAAAATATTTTTATCAATCCTATATCTGATAGAGGGCTAATATTCAATATATACAAAGAACTTAAGTTGGACTCCAGAGAACCAAATAACCCTACGAAAAAATGGGGAACACAGTCCAACAGAATTCTCAAATTGTTGGATTCCATAGCTGCCTGCAGCTATTACGAAGTGGGTTGCTAGAACAGAAGCTGAGGGATGGATAGGGAAGGGGCGAAAAGAAATAAGGGCTAAGACAATATTCACTGATCAAAGCCAGAAACTTTAATGGCGGTCAGACGTTTTAACAATTTGGGCAAACCCTTCCCCCCAGACTCCGGGCTGAGTTCCGGTGGAAGTTGTTTAGCTTCTCTTGGAGGTCCTTGTCTTGACTGCTCCAGCAGCTGGGTGGGTCACCTGTTTAATTCAGGAATTCCTAGACCTGGAGGAACAATGAACTTAACCTTCACTGAGCTTCTCCACCCTAGGATAAAAATTCCTGCTTTAACCTACTTCCCTATTATGTCCTAAAGGCAGATTCTGGCTCGAAGCCAGGGATTGTCCTTGACCAAAGTCAAACTCAAACCATGTGCTTGACTGCCCCAATATGGCTCTGTACATCAAATGAGGAATATCAAATGACCAAGAAGCACCTAAAAAGATATTCAGCATCCTTAGTCATCAGGGAAATTCAAATCAAAATATACATGAGATTCCACCTCACACAAATCAAAATGGCTAAGATCAAAAGGGCAGGTGACAGCAGATGCTTGCAAGTACGCAGAGAAAGAAGAACACTCCTCCTTTGCTTGTAGGATTGCAAGCTGGTATAACCGCTCTGCAAATCAGTCTGAGAGTTCCTCAGAAAATTGGACATAGTACTACCTGAGGACCCAGCTATACCACTCCTGGACATATATGCAAAAATTGTTCCAAGATATTATAAGGATCCATAGCCCACTATGTTCAAAACAGCCATATTTTTAATAGCCAGAAGCTAGAAACAATCCAGATGTCCCTCAACAATGGATATAGAAAATGTGGTACATTTATACAATAGAATACTACTCAGCTATTAAAAGAAAAGAAAAGAAAACACAACACAATTACTTTGCAAAATTTGCAGGCAAATGGAGGGATATAGAAAATATCATCCTGAGTGAGGTAACTCAGTCACAAAAGACCACACATGGTATATACTCATTCATAAGTGGGTATTAGGGAAAGAGCATGGAATACTTATGATAAAATGAAAAGACCACATGAAGCTCAAGAGGAAGTAAGACCATCGAGTACATAGACCCTTCAGTTCTACCTAGAAGGGGGAACAAGATATTCAAGGGAAAGAGAGGGTGGGAGGATGTTGGGAGGAAGAGAAGAAGTGGAGGGGGAAAAAGAGGGGAAGGATTGTGTAGGAGAGGAGATGGAGGAGATGTATAGAGGGTCAGGAAATTGAATAAAGGGGTGTAGCAATAGAGGATGGGGAACTGGGAGTAATAACCAGAAAATCCCAGATGCTTGGAAAGCAAGAGCCTCCCAGGACCCCACAGGGATGACATTAGCTAAAATACTGCACAAAGGAAAGGGAGAACCTGTCGAGATGATATCCAGAGTTTAGGTATAGCCCCCTGGTTGAAGGATGGGACCAGCCACTCATCTCCGAAGTTTTAGCCCAGAATTGCTCCTGTCTAAAGGAAATACAGGGACAAAGAGTGGAGCAGAGAGCAAAGTAAAGGCTATCCATAGACTGTCCCACCTAGGGATTCATCCCACATGCAGACACCAAACCCACTATTGTTGCTGCCAAGAAGTGCTGACAGGAATGTGATACAGCTGTCTCCTGAGAGGCTCTGCCAGATCCTGAGCAACAACAGATGCAGTTGCTTCCAGCCAGTCATAGGACTGAGCACAGGGACACCAATGGAGGAGTTAGGGGAAGAACTGAAGGAGCTGAAGGGGTCTTATCTGGTATCAGTGGGAGGGGAGGCCCTTGGTTCTGTGAAGGCTTGATGTGTCAGTGTAAAGGAATTGTAGGGTAGTGAGGTGGGAGAGGGTAGGTGGGTGGGGGAGCATTCTCATATAATCAGTGAAAGGGGTGATGGGATGGGGATTTGCAGAGGGGATAGGGGATAACATTTGAAATGTAAATAAACAAAATGATATAAAATAAAATTACATAGTAAAAAAAGGAGTGGGCTGCTTGCCCCTTCCTCCCTCTTTTTCCTTTTTGCTCTGCCCTTTTGCTACTATCCCTGCCCCCCCATCCCCACTTTCCTCCCCTCTCTTTCTCCACCTGGCTGGCATCGACTCCTCTACTGTCTCTGTCTCTCTGTCTCTCTGTCTCTCTGTCTCTGTCTGTCTGTCTGTCTGTCTCTCTCTCTCTCTCTCTCTCTCTTTCTCTCTCTCACTCTCTCTTTGTCTCTACTACCCTCTCAACTGCCTCCCCATGCCCTGAATAAACTCTATTCTATACTATACCATTATGTATCTGGTTCCTTAGGGGGAAAGGGATGCCTCAGCATGGGCCCACAGAGGAACCCTATTTCCCCACACCTGACTATATATCCACTAAACATATTCCTTCTCTCCTCTTTAATTTTTATAAAACAAAACACTCTGACCTTGACAGTCATATAATGCTCTGTATTAAACCTCATGCTTAAAACATCAAATATGCTGAATATGATTTCTTCAAGCTAGCCTTGTTTCCAAAGTTCAGAAGAATGTCTATTGTTAAACACACCTTCCATGTATCCCACAATACTTTGTTCCAGCCTTTTGAATTTCAAGGAGTTATTGTGTTTATATAGTTGACAACCTTAAGTACTTAAGTATCAACACTTTCCACAGGTGGCATTCAGACACATCCACCAAAGCAAAGCAACTCCATTTTCTTCACCTCTTCATCTCTCATGGTCTATAGCCTCTTGTTTCCTTGTTTCTGGGATTACTTAATTCTCCTGCACTGGACTGTGTCACGGCTGCTGTGGGTCCTTAAGCTGTGATAACAGTGCTCAGCTACTTGATCAGTTCCCCTTTGAATTCTTCAACAGAGCAGTGTTATTTAGGGACATGAGAAAATAGTTCACATTAGAATAACAAGTCATATGCAATCATTGAATGGAATCTCAAAATAGTCCTTTGATGAAAAGAGATAAATAGCTTATTAATACAAATTTATTTCTATTAGATAAAAGTACATATGCCTTTGAAGTGGGGAGGGTGGACATCAGAACCACATCTACCCACATAGGATATTCACCTACGTTTACATTTCAAATCAAGTATCAGGTAGCATCATTTTGACCCTAATTATACTGTTTCCTGCACTAGAATCCATGGAAAAAATACTTTTTTTTTTCTTCAGAATGTGCCATCAAACATTTGGCTGAATTAATCTCCCATCTGTAAAACACACTTTACTTGGATTATCAGCAGGGTATCTGTCCTCTCTGAATTTGTTTTCTGGGGAATGGGAATTTATTCAACTAAATTAATTTGCAAACAGATACAGCCATTGCTGGATGAATGGATTTTCACTTGGCACTCAGAGGTGTAGTTCTGTGGGTATGTGAGCTGCTGGCATTCGCTGTAGTCCTTAGATTGTCTGCCAAGCCCATTCTTATAATGCCTCAGGAAAATATATGTGACAATTCTGAAGCTTGGAACACAACTCAACCATCTAGCTTCCAGCTCTAAGTTTGTTTTTTTGGACGCATTGTGTAAACTCATCTTTCTTGGAGATGCTAACAGAATAAGGCCTTTCAGATGCATCTCTTTCATGATAAAGACCCAACAAGAACTTGTCGGGTTCTGTCATGAACTTTGAACATAACGTTTCTAGTACTTGAGTCATAAAACTGGCTTACAGACATCCTTTTCATGTATTTGGCTATGGACACTAAAGAATTCTGAATCCCAGTTTCATTGTAAGAGAAATTATTTTAAAAAAGCAATGAATTTGATTTTTTAAAAATTTATAGTTCAAGTTTACTCTGCAAAACTTGAATTTTGCCTTTACCTCTTATGTAATTTTTCTCTTAAAAACCTGACATTTGGGCTGGTGAGATAGCTCAGAAATTAGGAGCAGTCAATGCTCTTCCAAAGGTCCTGAGTTCAGTTCCCAGCAACCACATAGTGGCACACAACCATCTGTAATGGACATCCAATGTCACATTTTGGTGTGTCTGAAGACAGCTACAGTATACCTATATAAATAAATAAATTAATCTTTTTTAAAAACTGACATTTTGATGTAAAATAGACATTAATTCAACTGATTATATTTGCCCAAAATAAATTTACATTTGTTTCAATGGAATACCAAAGATCTATAAGGATGTATCTTGCCAAAACAATATTCTTTCAAGAGGGCATCATTGTACACATGTATACACACACACACATGATTTCCTTAAAGGGATAGGAAAAGCTGGTATCCTAACTAGTAATTGTAAGTAGACAAGGCAGTATACAGACAGGTTCCTTACAGCAGGTTGTAAATGGGCTTCCCTTATAAACTAAATGACCTGAGAAGCAGATTTTGGAGACAGGAAGGAAATAAAAGCAATATTTTGTTGTTGTTGTTTTGTTTTGTTGTTAGTTCCTGATTTTCTATCTGATAGACTTTATAGAAAAGAAAACTCATTTGGAAGAAAATGCTAGGTCAAAAATGGAAGTAGCATCGATCCTATCCAAACTTTTTTTTGGTACAATTTTTTTCCATACCTTATGAATATGTTTACTAGTATTTCCTTTTGTAATTTGTAAAGAAAAGACTCACCACGGAGCTTCCAATATAAACTAGGCATCTACTTTGCCTCTTGCAAATCTGAAGCCTGTAAAGTAGCTACGGGCTGATAAAATAGCAGAGCACCAGCAGGCCACTCTGATCTCACTGTCTGTACTGGTCAGTTCTAGCACAGTATATTCCATTGGCCCCTCAAGGGATTAAAAAAAGGTGGATGTCAATCAATATAACCAGCAGTTCCTTCACAGTCAGAGCTTCTGCAGTGTGTGCGCCTCCTGTGAGAGCAGCTATTCAGGCTCGCTTAAAGGAAAAGCTGTATACCACTCCACAAGATATATGGATTAGTAGATAAACATGTAATCTGATATATATGTTTGCCTGAGTCATGTCACATTTCTTCCCCAAGCCAATACTATTTTAGCACATTGAATTATTCATTTTCATAATTAGCATTGTGAAAATATAAAATATGGTTTTCACTAATCTAAAAACAGAATTTGTCATAGT